>NC_056705.1:1872692-1965192 GCF_018831695.1 Puntigrus tetrazona
CACATCAACACGGGCGTGAAGATCAGAGTTTACATTATTATTAAAAAAAGTGTATTTAGGCATTATTTTAATATGAAGACACCAATTTATGTGTTATAAATAACGCTAAACATTAATACTGATAAATGTTAAAATATTACAGGCAAAGAGTAAAAACATTTACACCCAATTGCATAGCTTTTAATACAAATCTATATTATTAATCAGTGAGCATTACAATAAGAATGTGTTTGTGTTACGGAATAACATTAACATTTATTATAATTATGATTTTAAATAATTTGTACAAAATATATTTTTAATGACCCTGTTCTAATTCTAGAAAAACAGTCGAATCAGCATTAAAAGTATATTTACACACACATTTTATTGGTATAGTTCAGGTATTTTTAAATATTAAAGAAAATGTAATCACACCTCATTCTAAGATTAACAAATTAAGAATTACAGACATTTATAATACAAATGAGGAATGAGTGACTCTGGGCTGTTAGAATTAGAAAAATAATGCAAACCCACCACCTCAGGTGTACGGTATTTTTTCTAATAATCTAACAACCAAGAGTCGAATATTCTCTTATTAACTAATAAAGTTCTTACATGTTTAGTAAAGTTTTTGTTTAAAAAAAAATAGTTTTTATTTACAGAAGAAAAAATATATAGATGTAATTATTTTACAGATCTATTCTTGTTTTTATAATATACTTGTATAATAATTATTATTTGTATTATGATTTAGAACATTTTAATTAGCATATTTCTAATTCTACCTTAATGAATTTTATTTTATTCAATGTCATTTGTTGTTCTGTATAATATATAATAAAGTTTCAATTTTGCTTAAATATATTTCTAATACATTTCTATATTTCACGTTTTTTAAATGTCATTCATTCATTAATGTTTTCAGTATCATTATTATGAAATTTAATACTTTAATTTTGAAAGAGATCTTATTTTATTATACATAGCACCTTCTAATTGTACCTCAATGTTGTTGCTCGGTCTTTCTTCTGTATATTAATTTTTGGGCAACGCTATATGTAAACAATTATACCATGTTTAATTAGGGGAAAAAAAAAAAAAAAAAAAAAAAGTTTTCTTTTTGTGCGTGTGGCACAAGTCTGTCAGTTTGTGATGACTAACGATGCAGAAAGATCAAACCTTGTATCTCTTCATGCAGTCTTTCTTGGAAGCGTCCAGGCACGGTGTCAGGAGATCTTCCAGCGCCCGGGGTGTGTTCACTGAGTACGTCTTCAGCGCCTGCTCCAGCAGCTTCTGCTCCTCTGTAGTCCAGGGTGAGGGTTGGACTCACTAACAGCTGGAGGAGAAACATTTGGATGAGTGTTCATAATGGGGCTGTTTGTGATGACGACCAAGTCGTATTTTAATCACTGATCACAATATATGCTTCTCTCTCAATATATTGCCTATTGGTCATTTATTCTGAAAACATTTTTAATTTATTTAATGGTATCTTACATGGTGTTTGGTTACCAGATGAAAGTACTCATGAGGATACTCCACCCCAAAATGGAAAATACTGTCCTATTAGACATTCTCTTGGCTTGAGCTTGTGTAAAAATTTCAATAACTAGCGAAATCATAAATTATGATTTATTAGTTTGCATTATAATAAAAGTGTCAGAGAAATACTATTATTACAAGTATTTTTTTTATTTAGTATTATTTATAAAAATACAAAAATTGTATTATTAAATTACTTCCATTATAAAAGTGTGTTCTAAAAATAACTATATTATGATTATTATTAATATTATGATTACCATTTTACATTTTATTAGTAATAAAATGCTTATTATACTATCTTCCACTATAATAAAAGTGTGTGTTATTGTTATAATAAGAAGAAGAAGAATATGCTAATAATAATAATAATAATACTATTAAGTAATATTAAGATATGAGAATTGTACTAATATAAACATTAATTAATATTAATATTATTTATTAATTTAATAGAAAATATCTTTCTTATTTTACATGTATTATTTTAATTTATTATTATTTACTTGTAAACCCGATTCTAATTCAACCCTATCAAGACTCAACGAACTGGCAATCATCATGTGACCTACCATCAAATCTCTCTGATGGCATTGCGTTGTCTACAGTCGGAGGAACAGCCGAATGCTCCTTCTTGAACTTCTCAAAGGCCTTTCGGTTAATCTCGTCTTTCTGGTGAGGATCTGCCATCAAGAAAGCAAGCTAATTAGCCATAACACTTCAATCTGGCATACAGCATGAACCCAGAAGCGCCGTGGACCACCCAGCTTCTGCAGTGTCTTTGCTTTATTGTTGATGGCGTCTTTGGCGGTTCTCCTTATGCCGCTGCTGGAGTGCTGGTTCATGTAGTTGGCGATCACCTCCCACCTCGTCCAATCACAGCACACCTCCGTCAGAAACAGCCGGATCACCTGTACGGTCTGAGATCTGGCAGGTGGTTTACATGAAGACTCACCTGGCGTTGGTTCCGGCGGGAAACAGGTTGACTGCTTTGATGAGCAGCTGCAGATCTTCCTCGTTCCAGCCTCTGTTGTTGGGCCCTCCTCCTCCTGAGCTGGTGTGCTCAGCCCCGCAGGCCGCCTGCTGCGCCCCTGCATCTCCACCTCCTTCTCCTTCTGCATCTGGACGTTCACCTCCTGCACCTGAAACACACAGACGAGAGCTTCAACCACAGAAACACCTCGAGAGCAACCTACAGGACCAATCAGCATTTACAAAAATAGCAGTAATTTATAATGTTGCTTAAAAAAAAAAAAAAAAAACTAAAAACATTAATAATAATATATTTTTAAATAATTAATATTTAAAAAATAATACATAAGAAAAAAAACATTAGGATGTATATGTTTTACATATGATATAATATATTTTCGAATTTGTAACTATTCATAATACTTATTTAAAAAATATATATATAATTTAATTCAAATACTTTTTAGTAATATTACTTGGCACCTTTTTTTTAAAATGTACCTTACTTTTATTATTCCTTTTTTTGTCAGTTTCATATAATATAATATAACATAACATAATATAACATAGCTTTGGTATTCAGCTTTTTACAAATATTATAATATTAATTAAATATTAAGGTCTGTCTATTGTATTATTATTAATATTTAAAAAATTATAAAATTAAAATTATTGTTTAGGTTTCTAATAAATGCTGTTATTTGAAAGTTTCTATTCATCCAAAATAATAATAATAATATTAGGCAGCACAACTGTAGTTTTCAATATTGATAAACAAATGTCTCAAGCAGCAAATCAGTATATTAGAATCAGTATATTTCTGAAGGTTCATGTGACACTGAAGACTGGAGTAATGATGCTGACAATTCAGCTGCACTTCACAGAAATAAATTACATTTTACTTCATACTCACAGAAAAACAGTTATTTGAAATTGTAATAATATTTAAATTGTTTTTACTGTATATTAATATATCAAATAAACACAGCCTTGTTAAAACATTTAAAAATCATACAGAACAACAGTATGTGCACATACACAGATTAATAACTTAATGCAAACAGGGTTAATAGTGTGGTTTTGAGTGGTTTGTGCTTCTAACCCGTTTCTCCAGAGCGCTTTACTCTGCTCTTTATTCCAGAGGCCAAAGCTTCATTCAGCGTCTGCAAACTACAAATCAAACCAAAAATGTTTTCCCTCATGCAGCTGTGTTTCAGAAAATCAACTCAGTAAAACACCAACATATGACCCTGGACCACAAAGCCAGTCATAAGACACAAGTGCAAGAACTTCAAAATATCGCCCTAAGTTGTAATGAGTGCATTGTTGGCTAAAACCGTGCCACACGATATGACTGGTTTGGCTCCAGTGTCACACACTGTATTTCCAAGCTGTACCTGGTCAGCTCTAAGCGGTCACAGAGTTTCTCCACCTCCTCCATCATCCTGACGCTGTCGGCTTCACTCTCTGTGAAGTAGTTGTGAGTCTGAGAGAAGCAGGGAGACAGAGATGGCGCCGGAAGCTTTCAGAGAGCTGAATGTATGATATCGTCACGGAGGGTTTCCCACCTTGCAAGTGGTCCTGAGCTTCTGCCGCTCTTTCTTGATGGCCTTCTTCTGGGCTTCTTTCTCCTTCTTGGCCTGCTGTGCTGCCTGTCGGGCCGCCTCCTCCTCCTTCTCCCTCTGAACCCGCACTGCCTCCTCTTCCGCCTGACGTGCCTGCACACATAAAACTGTGAGAGAGAACTCAGAGTACCACACAGACATTACACAACAGATTAAAGTGACTAATTTACTTAAATATCCTGTACAGCACGTTTTGACTGTAGGTTGTTTGTTTTTTTACTTTTTTGTACATCAAGAAACTTAATTAAAATGACAAATATTGCCTTGGCATCTAGCAAGTTTAATATCTGTTTATTTCAGTTAAGCTTTATATATATATATATATATTAAAAATATTAGTTACAATAAGAAAATAAAACTATAGAACACAAATATTACATAACATTTGCAATAATAAAAACAAATAATTATTTATTGTACTTATTTATATAACACATTTTTAACGTATTATGATTATTAATGTATAAATGTTATTTTTCTGCTTTAATTGTATGTTTTGCATTTATACATACACATAAAATATTACACACAGATGTAATCTCTTGATATTTGGTCATTTACAGCTTAATCAAATATATTAAAAACTGAAAATATTTATGTTTTATGTTCAGTGAGTGTTCAGTGGCACTGACCCGCTCTTTCTCCTCCTGCTCTCGTTTCTTCGCCTCTACTTTAGCCTTCTTCTCCGACTCTTTCCTGGCTTTCTCCTCCTCTTTGAATTTCTTTATTCATGCGGGTCACAGTTGTAGGCCGTGTCTGCATCACATCACGTCACACACATTCACACAGAGCGCTCCACAGGAAGATCACTGATCTCTGTGTCTGACCTCAAACTTACCAACAAGCGTCCGTATCCTATTCATCTCTTCCTTCTTTCTCTGAGCTCGAGAGGCTCGGTTCTGTTTCTCAATCCACCTCCTCTCATCTCTCGACTGAGAGAAACACACAACAAAATCAAATACATTTTTTTATATTTTATATAAAATGAATATATATATATAACGATTTATCACGTTATGGGACCAAATGTCCCCACAAGGATAGGAATACCAGTAAATTTTGACCATGTGACATTTTTTAGGTCCCCATGAGGAAGCAAGCTTATAAAACATACAGCATTACATTTTTTGAATATCTAAAAATGGCAGTAGTTACCTGTAAGGGGTAGGTTTAGGTGTAGGGTTGGTAAAAAGTAAACCACTTTAATGTGTGTGTGTGTGTGAGTATATAAATGAAATAAAGGTTAGATAAAGGTTGCTAGATGCCAAGGACATCTAGCCTAATAACTAATAATTACCTAATTATTACCGTTAACAAACTAAAACATACATAAATATATATACACACACACATATACATGTATATACACACACATATACATATACACACAGATATACACATACATGTGTATGGTTTAGTTTGCTAAAAATAATATCTACATGAAGTAATAATTACAATTTTACAAAATACTTAATCAAAACCAATGATATATAGTATAGTATATATATATCCTATATCTCTATAGTATTGATATATATCCAAGTATTACTCACCATTCAGCTTTTTCCTTTTCCTCTTCATCTAAATATGAAAATTCTCTCCACGAGTCGAAGTTGTACCTTCAGAACAACAAAAAGGAACAGACATGTAAATGTGTTTTCTTCCAGCATTAGTTATAAATTAAATGAGCTATTTTACTCACCAAAAGGAATAGAAATTATCCACCTCTTCAAAAGACGCGTCCCCGGCTCCCAGACTCGGGGTGTGTTTTTTAGAAGACCATCTGATTGAGAGAAGTACAGCGGCATGATATCCAGCACCAAACCAGAATCATCTGAATCAGTCATGAGAGGCGTTTACCTGCTGTTCCTCTCAAACACCGGCGCAAACACCGCAAAGAAGTTTTCTTTGCCTTCTGCTTTGAAGGAACCATGTTGTCAAAAAGTGGGGTCCACGCTGTCAAACGCTCTTCGCTTCACAGGATCTGACAGGATCTCCATCGCTGCATCGTGCGAGCAGGTAAAAGACCCGATCTTCAAGCGCAAGCGCTTTATTTCACTTATAATAAAGCAATAAATTCCAAACCTTTTGTTATGCAAGTGAAATAATCATTATCGCCCTCCCGTAATCTGCTCTCCGGCTGCTTTTCCGTTTGTCTGGGTGATGTTTGAGGACCATGGCTTTATCTGTGGAGATACAATTTAATGTTTATGAAAGAAGTTCAAACTAGTATTGTACAAAGATTTTAAAACATGCAAATCACTAAAAGTCAAACTTACGAGCAGCTTTGATCTGTTTCTGGGTAGCTTTGTACCGGATGTGTGCGAGACCTAAAACAGCATAGTGATCTTGGTTCTGCAACATCAAGAGAAACACATATCAATACATTCAGTTCACAGACTCCGTTCACAGGGCTCTGACACAGAGACATGTCTCTACACATACCTTCCAGTCTTTGGGGTCCAGTGTCTTTAGCATGGGATACTCCTCCAGCTGCAGCCCCTCATCCTCCTCTTCCTCAGACAGCTCCTCCTCTTCCTCTAGCTCTTGAAATGAAGCCGACACATTTCTACTCCTACGCTTCAAAAACGCCTCGAACCAGCGACCCACAGGCTCAACCTGAACCTGCACTGAGGCTAAGACAAAGACACAAGGCAGAAATCCATTTCAGAAACACACGTTTTTATATCTCAAAAAAGTTACTCAAAGTCTTCCTAAGACTAGAACGCATATTGTTTTTAGGATAACTTTGTTGAAAGGTTTTGATCCACTTCACTTCAAATGTTAACTACTACAGGATATACTATATATATGCAACATATAAACATATTGACTTATATATATATATATATATATATATATATATATATATATATATATATATATATATATATATATATAGCTAGATAGATAGAATAAGCTAGTAAGCTGTACCGCTGAAGATAAACCACTCTCATGCTATTTGTAACTTGAGGAATAAGGAATATTTTTTTTTTCCTCCACAACCACCATTATTGTATAAACACAGTCCATTCAAGTAAATACATTTACTCTAAATGACATATGTCCGTTTTTCACCAGAAGATTACTTTGCACTTTGTTTTCACTTTATTTTGCCTGTTATAGAAAAAACCGTCTCTAAACATAAATTAAAATCAATCCAAAACAAAACGTAAATAAGTTTGGTGTAAGAAAGAGTGGCCATTTGTTCCCGTGCCTTCATAATTTCCGCTCAGCGGTAGAGCATGACAATACAACCATATCCCAACATGTGACTAAGAGAGATCTTTCATGCATAATTGTGTGCATTGTCCAGATGAGTGTATGATGCAGATCTGCTGTGTCTCTCATCATTACTGTCACACTCACCGGCGACCGCATTATAAAGCACTGTAAGCTGCCCGTCTAACCTCCTTCAGCATCTTCACTAGTTCACAGACACGGATGACCTAAAGAGCTCGCATTAGCGTGAAAGATCGGCTTGATTCGGTGATTTTTAAGCCGCTGTTTCGCTCCGGTCTGCCAGATCCACATGGGCCCCCGCACAGCTGTCTGCTGGGGAACTTTGTGTTACACTCACAGACTTCCGGTGAGCTACAGCGCGATAACATTTGGTTCCGCTACCACAGAGCTTACACCAATTTCCCATGGTAATAATAGTTCCCGCCAAAATACTACTTAATTTTACTACAGTAAAACCATAATACATTAATACATTATTTTTGCAAATCACTGTAAAAAGCAACAATATGGCACTAGTTTTATCTTTTTCTAGAAATGATGACAAACTCATTTATTTTTATATGTATTTTATTGTTTTATTACTGTTGCATAAGTTGCAAATAGGATCAAAAACGAGAATAAGGCATTCATTCTCTACAATTGTTATTCATTACTGTAAAAAAAAAGAAAGTTAAATCAGTTGGACTCACAACTGGTATTGTGTTCAAGCTGATCATTTCTAAATAATATAATTATCAATTATATATTATATATATTATATATAACGTAAATAAGTAATTATTTAAAATACTGCATGAATTAAGGATATGTACACACATGCACACACACACACACACACACACATATATACATATATATATATATATATATATATATATATATATATATATATATATATATATATATATATATAATATTATTATTATTATTATTATTATACTCTGTAAGGTTTTAAGATGACATTATTTGTCTTATGTTTCATTGGAAAATGTCACAATTCACATTTTTTCCTTGTGGTACAATCTTTATTGACAAATAAAAATTATCCATTATGAACATCTGTACAGATTACAGTAAACATACAGAAACTGTGGACCCGTTGGCATCTCAGAACAGGTAAGAGACAGTTAGTCTGACTGGCAAACCTACCAAAACACTCCTCAGGCCTATTGCAGTTTACGGTTCATGCCTCACAAAGTATCAGAATTCATTGTAAAAGCCCAAAATATTAGACTGTACACCTCGTGTGGTGAATAACTTCACCATAACACTGCTGTTGTTTTACTAAAGGACATAGTCCCAATGTTTTAGGAAATGTACATTTGGTTAGTTCGTTTTGCTGTTGACACTTCACATCTCTGTGCGATCTAAAGGAAAGCGTTATTTGTACATCCACTCAATCCAGTTGAACGACTGGCACTGACCTGTTTGTTTTCACATATAAAAACACATACGCAGCACACGCAAACCTAAACATGAGCTGGAGTGACGTGTCGGGGTTCAATGTGATTACAGCAGATCTGAGATCAGGCCACTCACAGCCACTGGAGAAATGCATTCAGAGCAGCATCCATCCACAAATATTCATCAGTGTTTCAAACAAAACAAAACAAAAACAATGACAGTACAATGTGTTGTTAACATTTTAAAAGAGGAAAAAGGCACCCAATCCTCACATCTGACAGATACTCAAGGCTTTGCTGGTGCCAAAAACTCATTTGACTTAATCTCACAAAACATTTACAGCTCATATTTCATATTATACTTTGAAATTTAATATTATATTTTTATATAGCCTATTTCAATGACCATTTAGATGGATTTTTTCCTTAAAATGTGTATATATATGCACACACATACATATTTTGAATAAGGAAAATGTCTGTATTTTCAGCCTATTTCAGTTATAACAAATTTTTAATTTTGTGATCTTAGCTCCCATTTTTAGTTGTTAAACTGAATAGATTTTAAATTACTGTAATACAGTATTTTTTTAATTGATTAAATAAGCATGAATTAAGGGTAGTAAAACGAATACCACAATATATAAATACAACATAGTTTAAATAATACATAATTATCTGTGCACTATAGTAATAACAATATTATGAAATGTGTCATAAATAGGCTGCTTCATCTTTCATTTATATATATAACATTTTTTTTTTTGTACTGAAATATGACCTGTGCATGTTCTTGACCAGTTCCATGAGATTTACCTGTTAGTATCTTTCTTTTCTCTCACAAAATTCACAGTTCTGTTCTTTTCAAAATCACCAGAAGAAAGATCTCATAAGAAACCGTTAAGAACAGAAAAGATTAATACATTTGCATTTTAGTTAAAAACCATCATATATCATTTGTCATCTTCAGTCTTTTAGTATATTTACAAACATTTGTGTTTTAATCAAAGCATAAAATGAGCTAACGACCCTCCTGCTCACCAGCTAATTCCCAGAAATCTCATCGCCCGGAATCTCTGATGCTGTCAGGAATCCAGTTATCCGTTCAGGAGCAGCAGTGAAGGGGGCTTTTAAAGGGCTCGTCTGAGTCTTAAAGGGAAGTCTGGGCTCACAAAAGCGCTAACGGACTGAATTCAGAGCGGTCAAACGCTGAATAAGCCGCATGGAATGAATTTGACATTCCCTACATCACAATCCCAGAATGTCGAGCTCTGTGGGTGAGTGCAATGGAGGAATAATGGAAGTGCACTTCCATGTAACAGGTTTGTAAAGCTGGTCAATAATTATTATTCCATTACAACAAAAACTGATCAGCCGACAGTAACCGGCTTCAAAAATAAATGGTTAAGGCATTCTTCACCGGAAATCCCACACGACTTTGGTTTGTCCCTCTAAAGAACGTCCCAAAGGTGCCTAAGAGGTGATGTGAGGGTCATAAAGGCCCTGGAGATGTGTGTGGGTGGTTCATGTAGACAGAGGAGTGTTGATTTGTGTTGTACTGTGTGTGTGTGTGTGTGTGTGTGTGTCCTATCTGCGTGTGGCTGATGCCGGAGTGCTGAAGAGTGGTGTTAGGGTGCTGGGTGATGTCTGGGACAGGAGCAGGTTGCCGTTGGTGGTAGATGGGCGACTGATCCGCAGACGTCTCAGGTACTCGGCGTGAACAGGTTTGTGGCTTTGCAGGACCTTAATGGCCTCGTCAACAGGAAACCACTCACGCTTCCGGCCTACGGGAAAAATACTGCAGTATGAGCAAAATACACTGCAAATACTGTAAATATTAGAATATTATGAATAAATATATTGTGGGGTCTTACAACTTTCTTAAAATATGGATCATTATCATACAATAGTGCTTTGTTATTACCTTTTAACATGGAATTAAATAAAATAAAAATTAAATTGATAATAAAATTGAAGTAAAATACATTTTCTTGTTATGTTTCATGTTTTTGCAATTTTCATTTTGAATGGAGGATAGGACAGCACTTAAAGATAATGTGTAATAATTTTTTTTGAGATTTTCTCATTTTCATAACATAATTGAATAAAAGAAAAGAAAAAAGAAAAATTAAATTTGGGTGGAATGGGAAGGCTTTTAAAATAAATGCACATAAGCTTTTTAGAGATTTTTTTGTTATCCTTCATATTTTTGCAATAAAGATAAGGTTCAACTGAACTGAAGTAGCAGGATGGGAGTGCAGTTAAATTAAATTACATTTTATTATCTTTAATATTTTGCAATAAAGATGAGATGAATTCAATAAATTTTTTTTAAATCTAATAAAATAAATTTACAATTTAAAGCTTAATTTTAGGGAGCAGGAGAGAGTGGGAAGGTAGTTCTATATACAAATATATGTATAGAGTTGTTTTTATTTAAATGTCCATATCATTCACATTTTTTGCAATATTTCTAGGTTTTAAATTTAATTATAAAATAGAAATAAATTGCATAGAAATTTTAATTATTGGAGCAAGGAAAGAATGAAAATGCCAATAAATATGTAATGTCTTTTTTGTATTTTTTTTTGTTTTGCTATAAAGATAAAATTAAATTGAACTGAACTGAATTTTTTTATTAAAAAAAAAAAAAAAAAAAAGGATAAGAAGGCAGTTGTATGTTATCTGAATTGTGCTTTTGGACATCCTGTTTTCATTTCTATTACCAATAAATATATTAATTAACTAAAATTGTAAAAATCATTTAAACTTTAAAAACACTGGCCCCAAACATATAGACTTAACATCATGAAACAAGTCTGTGTGTGTAATATACATGGCCAGGAAACAGCCGAACAATCAGGAGACCCCTGAGACCTAAATACCTTTGTGATACCCATCACAAAAAAAGCAGTACACAAATACAAACTCACCAATATTGACAGAATCCTCCCAGGCATCCAGCGTTTCTGTGACCGTCAGCACATACACATACGTCCGGTGTTTCCTGTCCTGGTTCTGCTGTTGTTGAAAAATAAACATTTTCAGTATGAGGGACTGTAATCGCCTCATCTCATGAAACATCCATTCAGGAGTCTCAACCGTCCAATCAGGAGCAGGAAAAGAGCCTTACCTCAAACACGCCGAGCAAACGTCCTAATTTACCCTTTACTCCAGCCTGAGGGAAAAAGAGAGAGAGATAGAGATCAATTCCACAACAGTCCAAAGTCATGTAAATTACTCTGGTAAAATCCTGACTGCTAGAAATTCTGTTAAGAGACAATGTGGCACCTCCTCAAAGACCTCCCGTACAGCAGCTCCACACGGCTCCTCCTCTGGCTCCATTCCTCCTCCAGGAACAATCCACTGATCAGGGTTTCGACTGCTGCTTACCAACAACACCTGCAGAATAAACACAGAACTGATTGAGTCTCAGAAAATTTCTGCTTTTAAAGCTTCGTCTGCTAAGTTTCCATTGTAAGTGCTTTACTGTAAACATGTTTCCCCATAGTCATGCAATAGGCTTTTATCACAACCGAAAAAGATGAACTTTTCACCGTAGGCTTTATGAATGGCAGTGGGTATAGCATAGGATTGTTGTGATTTATTGGTGATTTTTCACAGATACTTCAAAACACACTTTGCAATCATTTATTGGGATTAGAAAAACGGAGAAACCGTGTCATTTTTGACACAAATTACTTGATTGAAAGGGTTGAACACAAGCCTAAAGGTTGTTTTTATTTCAGTTAAGTTTATTTAAATTAAACTTTTTTTATGGTTTTAGTTTTAGTTAGTAATATCCCTGGTCTGAGAACCTTTTCAGAAAAAAATGCAAACAAAATATCATATTACAGAGCATTAGAAGGGTATACGTCATAAAGCATTAATTACAAGTAAAGGTGGCACACATTAAACAGCAACTTTGGCATTGCTTTCTTGAGCTTAATCGGATAATAGTTAAACATGTTTAATAGTTTTAGCTAATAATAACTACCCTGGTATAAGAGACTTCTGACAGATGGATACAGCAGAAGTGCAATTGTGACGGATCTTGCGCTCTGATTGGCTAATCCTCCAGCTGCCGATCGGCCCTCAGGTGTGTTCTGAACTAAGAGGATTGTGGGATTGATGGTGGCACTGTGACATCACGTGAGTCTGTCAAGTTCATGACACTTGCTGTCACCTGCCTTGTTCTAGGCCAGACTGAGGTTATTTTTAAGATGTGCAGCATGCATAGCTGACCGCGAGGAACGGGTCACCTGCTTAAAAGAGATCCTGCCTGAGTCTGTGTTACAGAAACCACAAAAGAAAGCTTTCAATCCAGGATTTGAATATGTATGTGGCGTCTTATGGTTGTGTGCTGAAACTCACACTCAGCTCTTCAGTTTACATGTAATTAACCCAAAACTGTCTTGAAACACGTTAGTCCAGTTCTGGTCACACATGACTATCAGCTTAAGATACAATAGAGCTTATTTTCAACCACTCAGTCTACAAAACAACTATGAGACTGTGTTCTTGTCACAGTGTGATGAAGTACTGCACCATACAGTTGAAGAAAAGTACATGACAATGAAACCTCTTGTACAAACAGGTCTGAGAATCACTCAAACACAACCAGTAATTTACAGTCCCCTAATTCCACCCTGTCAAATATCACAGAAAACATATACATATCATAATTGACCCAAAACAACAAGAATAAAAGAAGGATAATGTAGAGTCAGCCGATTATTATGGCAAAATAAACTCAGGACTCAAAATTGAGGGTTTTGTATCTTATTGCATGGCTGTAAAAAAAAAAAAAAGAGTAAAAAAAAACCTGTTATTCTGGACAGATTTACACACACACACACACACACACACACAACAAGTTGTAAGTGCATGATATATTCAAAAGTTGATTTGTTTTAATACGTCATTATAATAAATCAATCATACATAATAAATAACAATAAATAATATATAATACGTTTTTCACTTCTCTATAGTCTTAAATGGCAGCTTAAAATCTAAATCTATTTTTTAGCATTTGTGATGGACATAATTCAATTATTTGGTTCAGAAATTCTTATTATTGCTGTAATAAAATGGGAAAATGTTGAATGTTATTTCATGTTGACAGATGCTTTCTTATTAAAACAAAATGGGTGCAAAACATGAATCATCAGGTGTTTAACAAATAAATAAAATAAAATAAATAACTTTGCCTTGCCTAATTAATATAATGTGAAATCACAGCCACTAGAATCCAGCAGTCAGAACTAGAATGATTAAACACTAGAGCAAAGACATGGAAGTATCACACTGATTTAAATGCACAAACATATCTGACATGATTTCTTTTTACATGTAAACTCACCACGGTCTTTCCTATCAGGATGAAGAAGAAAATATTTATAAATCTTATTTTGTCAAAACAAGACCAGAGTTTTCCGGTTTCTGTAACTTTCACCCAATGTCACCGCAGCACAGCACCATGAACTTATTATAAGGACAAACCCCCTGGAGCAACCCTGAGGTTAAGCGTCCTTTTTAAGGACATACCAATGCATTTCAGTTGAACTAACCAGCCTTAACCACCACACCACAAATAGACCCAGACAAGAAAAAAAAAAAAAATCAATCATCACTTAATAAAAGGTCAGGTGACTACAGTGAAAAGTGTGGCTGAAATTTTTCCTAAATGTGTATGCATGTGACTGTTTTAGCAGTGGCATGTCAGTTATTCTAAATCAGCTGTATGTTCACAATAACTCAGATTCTAGGAAAACATAACTGTGTTTATTAATAAACATGATGCTAAAAGGCACCGACATTTGTCCTGATTTCCTAGAACTAGTCTTATGTTTACTGGTCCTCTGCATCATTGATTTTTGTTATTACCATGAAGCCGTTTTGAATCGTTCTGTATTTTAACAGTGATCAATGTATTTGCTTGTCTTGATATTATAAGTTTAAAAAAAATGCAGTATCTTATATCAAATGCAATATCCAAAAATTAATCTCAGCTATATTATAGTTGCAGAATAAATGCAGTTATATACTAGCTCTGTGCTAGCTTTTTTGCTTATTATAGGGAAAACATTAACATTTGGAATTATTTAAATAAATATTAGGAATTTTAGGAAGTTAATATTAGTAATTATTTCTAGGAAGCCTCTTAAATTGATAATTTACCCAAAAAATAATTAAAAGAAAATTATAATTATGTACTTTCTCAAACCTGTTCTTCTGTGGGCATTTACTTACGCAGTATTTTTCCATATTATGAAAGTCATTGGCTATATTTAGTTACCAACAGTTTGGTTACACACATTCTTCAAAATATCTAATTTGTGTTTAACAAAAGAAAGAAATTAATACAGGTTTGAAAAAATTTGAGGCGAGTAAATAAACCGAATAATCTTTTTTTGGGTGAACTATCTACTCTATCAACTATGATGTAGAAAAATAAGCTTGCACATGTGTTGATGTTTTCTTAATTTATGCTTTAGATGGAACATAAAAATTCTTTTGAAGCATAAAAATAAATTCCTCTAATGAAAACAATCATGATTATTAATTTAACCATTATTGTGCAACATTAGACAGCTTTAGACACCTGTAGCATTTTATAGTCATGTGTTTTGAACAACTGCGAGCTTTTGTATGAGATCCTAAGATGATGTTTAAATTCTGCTAACACGCTCGCTGTCTACGCCATCGCTGATCGCCACTGTGGTGAGAGACAGAGACTATGAAGTGCGCTGAATGGGAGGGATTTTGACTCATGCGATCGCTGATCCTCTGCCCCCTGCTCACCCTCTTTCACTCCGACACAAGGCAGCCATTTCAAATGAGTTCCCCCTCACTTACACAGACATGCACTGACTGTGGATCAGTCTTTAGTTGGCATGTAGTGCCAGGACTATTTAATGGAGCTGCTCTGAGATCAGCAGACATGAGTGCAGACTACAGAGTGGATATGAAGCAACCCCAGATTTACACCAGCAATACCACAACACAGCTCAAACAACTCAGATTCTTCTCTTGGTTACTTGGATACAGCGAAGTGGAAGGATTATAGAAAAGCAGGAACCTCTGAAAGCGGCCACTTAAAGGAATCAACTTTCACCCAAAAATGAACATTTGCTGTAATGGCACCTTCAGGCCATTCGAGATGTAGTTGAGCTTGTTTCTTCATCAGATTTAGAAAATCAGCATTCCATCATTTGCTCATCAATGGATCCTCTGCAGTGAATGGGTGCCATCAGTCCAAACTGCTGATAAAAGCATCACAATTATACACAGGTAATCCATGCCACTCCAGTCTATCGATTAATGTCTTCTAAAGCAAAATGGGCGTGTAAATAAAACACAAATCTGTCATTAAGACGTTTTTAACTTCGAACCATCATTTCTGTTCACAAAACAAATGGGTCCATAATTTATAACAATGCTTCCTTCAAAGAAAAAGTCCATCTCCTGTTGTCCTCACCTCAAAATCCAACCACATATTTGTGCAGAACTATTTTGGGTTGTAAACAGTGCTTGATGCATATTTCTGATTCAGACCAGATGACTTTGTCGCTGGAGGAAGCAACATTATGAACTTGCAAACTCATAAACACACAGTTTCTGCCTTCACAAGATGTTGTTAACTGATGGACTGGAGATGTTAGGATTATTGTGATGTTTCTAATCAGCTGTTTGGACATTTTGATGGCACCTAATTGCTGCTGAGGATTCACTGATGAGCAAGTGATGAAATGCTATTTCTCCAAACTCATCTGTATCAGATTTTCATTCCAGCATGAATTATTCCTTTTACACAAAAATTCTTTTTTTGCATCAACGCTGTTGTTTATGGTGTGATTAATTATTTACAAGATACACTCAAGGCTTTACTGGTCTACCACAAGATGACTGCACTCTATTTATTCACTCTTTTATTGTCTCTATACATATTAAATCACACATTAAACACAACAACTCATAACAAGCAGCTCTCTTTGGGGCTGATACAAGACATTCAGCAACAAACCTTTACAGCAAGAAAAAAACAATACGAGTTAATATCGCAACTGTTTTTTAATGCAATATTCCAAAAGGTGTCACTGGGTGTTCAATCTTATGTCGTTTCATGACAGTCCTTTGTCAGAAGTGAATGAACCTGGTGCAGCTGTATACATGCATAAACAGGGAGTTTCAGAGAGCTGCAGTCTGACGTGCTTTTATTGCATAACTGCACTACGGAGGCCCAGTGACCGATAGTCTAAAGTGCCTTCAAGTCATCAAGAGTGTCAGGGGATGAACATGTGTGCAATGACAAGACAGATAGACAGACATGGTGAACGAAAGGTTTGATCCACTTTTCTAATGAGTTATTATGCAGCTGAAACAGGTTTACTTGACTAATGAGGATCAGTGGGACTTTGGCCAGCGCAGGGTTGTGTGACAGAGATTACAGTGCAGGATGAGAATTAAACGAACAGATGTGCTCTAAATTACACTGTGCAGTGATATGAGCAGTGCATGCTGCAAAAACTTCACTTTCTAAGAATACTTAACGAAAACAAACTGATCACTTCTCTCAGCACTCCAGATGTAAACACTACTATGTCTGGTGTGTCTGTATAACTTATAAATTGTTTTGTGTATGTACAGTATTGTATGCTAATGCACTGCATAGTTCCAAGTCACACAATCAATTCAAGCATCTAGGTATTCATCCCTGATGAAACACAGCACTGATGTACTAGATGACATTGCATGACAGCATACTAGAACCTGATTGATAGCTCTTATATAAGCAATATAGACATATTTCCTCTGCAAATATCTGTATGCTCACATATATTCTGGTTAGGCCACAGGTGAAAGTGTCAGTGCGTGCTGATACACTGATTCATCATGCGAGCATCATGTCTGGTTTAGATAACGACGTTAATATCTCCGTACCTCATCCTCCCGTTCGTTCTTGAAGCACAGACACGCCGCACGCCGCTTGAATCCTTCCCGGTCGTACGTCCGTGTCTGATTCGGTTTGAACTTCATGCTGAAATCCTGTCGGTCCTTCCGTAGATTTATCCGACCGGTCAGCAATGCTCCGTCAACGGCCCGAGCTCCGTGAGTCACCACCGACGGCGAGAGGCGGACCAGTACCGGGCTGGACCGAGCCTTCGGGTTTGCGTTGGTATAAAATGTAACTTAAATCATTCCTCCGCGTTAGGTCCAGCAAATTCGATTCTCTAATGACAACTCTGTATTCCGCTGTCCATTCACAGGTCAAAATATCTCGTTTTCCCGGTATATATATACGTGTGTGGTGGGCCGGGTGCGAAATTACTAACGCTAGTATGTTGACGGCTTAGTACTTAATATTCATGAGATGAACCGTCAGCATTGGAAGGTTACCAAGCAACGTCAGCATATATTACTCAACAGCGTTCGCCATTGGAAGGCCACTCCTCGACGTCACCGCACCCTAATTAATATGCATAAGCCACACCTTGGTCGTAGTAGGATTTCTAATTACCGGCAGCAGCGCTCGAGACCTCCGTCAGGCCGATCCGTGAACTGCTCTCACACTCATTCGTTACCGCATTACTGCGTGGCCTCCTGTCACAACTACTGCAGGTAGTTATGACATAATTTGTCTTATCTTTTACGATTGTAATTGTAATTAATGTTAAGACAGAAATTAGAAGTTTGCACAAGATATGTAATACTTTGAGTATTAGATAATTCACGGTAGACCTCCATTAATCACAAACAGAAATCCTTCTGGCAAGATTCATATGAAATAAACGTTCTTCTAGTAACGATAATAGAACGTCTATTCAATGTCAGCTGTTTCTGGTTTTTATTAACGTTTTCAGAGCAAATGAATAAAAACATAGTTATACATATTAGCTGATAACGTTTATCCTCAAACGTCTAGTTTGATATTTGACTAATGAGAAATGTAAACAAAGCTTTTTCAGAACATATTTTAGATTATTATCAACATTTAGTTGATTATTTATATGTTCCAAGAAAATATGTAGTTACACATATACTGCAGTGCACGAATGCATTTAATGTAATGTAAAAAAGATGTATATTAAAATAATATATACTAATAATAATAATACCATAGTAATTGTGTTTTCATTAATGCTGGACAACCTGGAATGCCGAACTTTGGCATAGATACTGATTTGATTGAATTACTATGATGACATTGCTTAACTTTGACAAGAAAAGAATCTGACAACATTTTTTTGCTATCACTGTGCAAACATGATGAAGAAAGAGTTTAGGAGAGAGCTGTCATTAGCACATTTGAGTAAAACTAGAGGCAGTTTTAATGATAAATGCTAATGAAAAATATTTTCAAGGTAGGTTTAGCCTACACATTTAAAATAGTTACTGGATCTAGTCCTATATTATTAGCACCAATAAAATTATAGAGAATTGTTCTTGGGCAGATTTAGTAAACTTATTTAGACAGGGATCCCCACACATGCCTGCAGTTGCTCTGTCTTTAATGAGTGAATTACGGACATCTGGTTAGTGAGAAATGCTCTAAATCTGTTGCATTATCTTAGTGCTAACATGTGTCATGCTGACGTAGAATACAACTTCAACTCAACATGGGCCAAACTCAATAATCACATTAACCAGTCAACAGCACAATGGAAATAAATGTTTGCCATTGGCTCAACAGATTCTGAGACAGAACAGAGAAGTGTGAATCTGTTCATGGCCTTAATGAGATTACATGGATCTGATCGGAACAACAGCTGCCACTTACTCACTGAACGTGACTTTTAATTCACATTTATTGAGCTGCACGAGAGTTACCTCGTTTTTTTGTAGAATCAGAAACTTCTTAATGAATATGAAAGCTTATTGGTCAGATATAACCATCTCTCAGTGCTAAATAGTGAAGCGGTAATCAGTTCTTTTCGTGACCATATACAAACACTCTGACATTATTACATGCTATGCTCCCAAGGTCTTTAGAAATGCAGTAATGGTAGCCATTCAGACACTGCAGACATAACAAGCGGCTCATTTAGATGCGAGAAAACAGAAACAAGAGATTGTTTTGATTGCTCTCAATCCCTATAAACGGCCTGCAGACACACACAAACATACAGGACAGAGAAATGTGGAAGACAGAAATAACTTGCAGCTCTGTAGCACTGCTATTCAGACAGTTATATAATGTGTGTTCGGTAAAAGACCAGAGTCATGAGGAACCGACGTGAGATAAGAGACACAACAGAGCAACCGTCCTGCGGTTCTCAGACAGCTTGATTCATAAATCCAGCATTGAAGCTCTGTCAGAGGTCACTGTGGCTCAAATACAGTGAAAGTCTAAGACGACACTGGAGATCTGGAAAAACTCCTTTTCTATATTGTACAGGAGAACTGACTTTTAATTTAAAGCCTAAATCTTTTTATTTCAAATGAAGGAATTCTGTTTGTATTTAACTAAATATATCAAGCCTATATTTTCTTGGGTAGCTGAGTGCATGCACTTCATGTGATTATGCAGATTCTTTTCTATTTTATTTGCATTAACATACTAGCAAGGAAATACAGCCATGCTTAAGCATAATTAATGGTCTCTGAGATTAAACACCTGCATTATTTGTATTTATACCTTTCGTAGCGTGAAATTGACAGGCTATTTTTTTGTTATCTGCTGAGAGGCTTCAAGCTACACTTGTTAGAAGCCTGTTTTTACCAGAGGATAAAAAATGGTAATTGTGACTTAATATAAATTCTTTTTCTTTTTCTAGCAATTCTGAGTTTAGATATCATTTCAAAATTCAGACTTTTTCTTGCAACACTGAGAAGCCAATTGAAGGATATAAAATTGCGAGATGCAAACTATTATTTTAAAGAAAAAAATAAAATTGTGAAATGTGGAATTTTGAGAAAAAGAGTCTGTATTTAGAAATGCATAACAGTAAGATTCAAACCTGGCAAAAAGCTGCCTAACAGTCAAAATTCAAACCTGTAAAAAAAAAAAACCTCAGAAATGAAGAGCCAAATAACATAACAAAAAATTTTTACTAAAACTGAACATTTACAGATTTAATTTTCCCAGACAAGTCATACAGATTCCACTCCAGCCAAACACAAACCTTTACACGCACACTCACACAAGTTTCGCTTGGAATACAACAACGTCAGAGCAGGTTCTGTCAGATAGGCAATGATATAGACAGGTTCACCACATGCATTTAATGAGCTGAAGAGTTTCACAGGAAAGTAAAAAAAAAAAAAATTCACATCATTTTATCCCTGACCGAGAAGCAGCATATATGCATCCCATGTTTAACAGGCCCTCCCTCTACACCCCGTAACATAAAAATGAACTAACAAAAATGAACCATCCACTTGGATGCAGGGCATGGAGCCTACAATCAGTTTCCAGTGAAATCCACTGCGCTAGTGACTGTAATAGACTGTACTACACATTCTGACAGGGTCCAGTGTAGTGACCACGCAAGGGATGCTGGGAAACCCCAGGCCATCACCACACATCATTTCCTGGTCGAACCCAGAAGCAGAGATCATAAAGTGGGCGAACATTAGCTCTGACCAGGAACACACCGACACTCACCCAAAGGGCTGCAGTAGTTGCTTTTGAATCGTATTTTTTTCGCTTGCTGTTTTAATTTGTCTGAGAAAGTGTCCTTTAAATGCAAAAGAAGACAGGAGGAGATTGTTCCACTTCTCTTATGTGATGCCACCGTTTCCTTTGTCTAAACTTCAATATTGTTGCCAGCATAAAGCCTGGTCCATGTTAGGGCTGCATGAGAGAGGAAAACACCCTCCAGAACATTAATTAAGATCATATTGACTTGATTTGGTTAAATATTATAAAATATGAAGCGTAAAAAAACAGGAAAAATGTTAAAGATTTTTTTTAAATATTTTAAATATAAAGATATACATATAATTTTTTTCTAAATATATGCGTGTCTCTATATATACACATAATAAATGTACACATTTTATTTTATTATGTACATAAAAACTTATTTTTGAGCAGAGCATGTGTGCTATATTTTATGTTCCTCATTATCTTCAGCTGGGATGTTTCTGTGACCATGGACGCGCAGCCACGACGTCCATCAGCAGATTTCACTGTTTTAATGTCATAAATGTCTTTTTATTGTTGCTAGCATAACTATTACAAATAAATATACATTTTATATTACTTTTTTAACATATGCTAATATGTAAAAACTAACATGATTTTTCTTTTTAGGGTTAGGGTTAATAATGTTTTTTAAATAATTTTTTTTAAGTGCCATTTTTACTGACGCACACTGTGCTGCTTTCTTTGTCACAGGAACATCCCAGCTGAAGATGAGGAAGTCACATCATTCCTTTGACAACTGCATTCCAAATAAATAATACTAAATATTGACACTCACAGGCTCTGCTCACTCAAGTCCCCACTAACAAGCATAAGGATGATCACTTAAGATTGTGAAATGTGCGATATACAATATGCGAATCATTACACCCCTTGTAATAACAATAATTATACACACATTTCTTCAAAAGTAATTACAAAACGACATAAAAAGCCTAGCTAGTGCTGATGAGAAGGTCTCACCTGTTTCAATGGCTTGAGCCTCGTTGCTCTTCCACTGTTCAGCGACATCATTAGCCAGTGGGTCATCAGGGTTTGGAGCGCTTAGCAGAGCCTGGATAGAGAGCAGCACTGTACGGATCTGAAGAGCTGGAGACCATTTATCTACAAGAGAGTAGAGACAGACATTTGACCATGAGACCTATTGAAGCCTACAGCATTGCATTTGAAACATGGAGGTCTCTAAATGATCAACATAATCAAAACTTTGCTGTTCAGCTTTATGTGTCTTTTGGCTTTAATCAAGCAAACATTTTTCTCTTTTGTGGCTCTTTTTTCAGGATCTTTTGAGGAATGTTTGTTTTCAGAAGCTTTTCTTTCAATGTTCCTCAGTGGCGTGAAGCATTTTTTCTATCCCTCAATCAATCATCACTGGATTGCATTGCATTTCATGTTCTGATCATGTAAATATAATCATGCTTAGACAAATTATTGGAGATACAAAGTGCTGACTGATTATTTTATGTATCTAATATAAAAAAATCTTGATTATTTAAAATTACAAAAATCTGAATCAAAAACTTTTGTCAAGTATCAGCATCGGCACCTGACTGCATTTTATTTGCTCAATTTGAGTTTCTCCTCGATTTTCTCACTGTATCATATTATATGCACTACAAAATCCTGAAACACATGAAAGATGAAACACACATGCAACTTAAACTACAATAGACAATTCAGACTTCTTCATATTTCTGGGTTTACAAACTCTACAATCACCTTTCAGGATGTCCAGGCAGATCCTGCCCAGTTTATCCACATTAGGATGGTAGATTTTGGTCATGAATCGGACCTTGGGAGCAGCCATGGGATACTCTTCTGGAAGGAACAGCTCCAGTTTGAAAGTCCCCCTCAAGGGCGAATCCTGTGGCCCAGCGATCACCACATGGAAATAACAGCGTTTCCCTCATCGGGCTCCGCTTTAATTCCAGGCACAGGCTCGGCCAACAAGCGCTGTGTCTCCTGACAAAACACACACACGCAATAAAGTTTGTCCATGAAGTGCTATTAATTTTTAATTAATTATTTTTTTTTACAAAGGTCATGGGTTTGTGATGAACTGAATTGCTTCATATAAAAGCATCTGCTGAATGCATGAAAATAAACGTAATGCAACCTATGATCTTTCTTTGGTTTCAGTTGTATGAGCAGCATTGAATACTTTTGATAAAGTGTGCCCATGAAACCCACACAAAAAGTGTGCCCATTTTTGTAAAGACATTATGTATACTTTCCATAATTCATGGAGATTCCTGTTATGGTTTGTGACACCAAATATTTGATTCACTCTAGTCTATTACTGACAACACTAGACTGATGTAAATTAATTTATGTTGTATTGCATTAAAAATAAATCAACGCCTAAAATGGCACATGACTGTAAAAGTAAACTGTGATTGGCTTGTTTAACTGTCTTCTCCTGTCTAAGTAGGCGATTTTTGGCCAGAAAAAGCTGCGGTATGGATCAGACTTGCTGACAATTAAAATTCTGCAATGCAAGATGAGAATCGTGTAGACACAAACAGCAAACAGTAGTGAATCCGTGTACTTAAAATTCACCAACTTCTTAAGGACACACACTATTTCTGAACAGTACAATTAATTTTCTATTTGCGTGCAAACTCTCCTTGCACGGAGTATTCTGCTAACACATGCACACATTTCCAGTGTTTCCCAGACTGGAGCGCGAGACCCGCATCTGCAAACACACCCAGAGTCTCTCAGCTGACAGACGTTCATCGCTGCACGCTTACAATCGCGAAAGCTCTTATACTACTCCGCTTTGTCTCTCTTTCTGTGAAGTCTATTCCCATATATTTTATGCATGTTTGAAACAGTGAGCGCGCGGGAGCCTCCCTACTGCAGCTCGGGCCAGTAGCAGCAGCACGTGCCGATTTCTTTCATTTTTAACGCTTTGCTTTTGCAGCACACACAAATACCCCAACGAAACTCACAAGACAAACATTATGAGAATTATACCTTAATAATCCTGCGGGGCAATCCAGCCATCTCGTTTTATTAATGCTGCTTGCGCCGTGGCCCGGTCCTGCTCCTCGCGTTGAGGTTGACAGCGCATGCGCGCAAGTCTTCCGGTAGAAAAACGTCATCATCTGTTCCGATTAGGCTTTCTGGGAAATGTAGTTTATCCACTGAGTGCTTACTATTTTGTGTGTACGCATTTCTAATCGTTTAAAATACTGTATAAACACTTTAACCTATTTATAATTCAGTTCCATTATATATATATATATATATATATATATATATATATATATATATATATAAAATCTTTTTTTACGTCTTGTTTTTAATACAAGTTTGAACCAAATTAATGACTTAATTCTATGCAAAAAGTAAAACATTTATGTACATATGTCATCTTTTGAGAAAATTCAACATATCAATTTTGATAATTAAAATTATCTCATGAGAGCTTATATATGTTTTTTTTTATCATATGTGATATTTTATGTTTTGTTATCCATTATTTGTTTTTAAATATTTCTTAATTGGTTTAGTGCATCTCATTTGTAGTTTTCATTAATTTAAACCAGATAAAAATGATAAAGTTGTGTTGGCAGCCTTTTTTTAATGAAAGTTGAATTTTCCTTTCAATATTTTTAAGATTTATGTTTATTATGAGTGATAACAAATAAAATTATAGTAAACAATACATTAAACCGATAGATGAATGAAGGGTTTATTTAATGTGAAGCAATACATAAGGAACATTAGAGAGGAGAGAAAAAGCATCTATCTGTCTTTGGGTGGATTTGGGTTTCTCGTCTGGTGTGATACCTGTAGTGAAAACAGAAGCACAAACCAGTTCATTCAACTGAAACCATGCAGACTATGTAGTTTTTGTCAAGCAGAGAGCAAACTCACTGTCCGACAGGGGTACCAGCGGTGTTTGGTGGTGTAAAACATCTTACTGAGCTCCTCTATAGTCGGGGCCTGTTTGTTATTTAAAAACGTCTTTACCGAGTCTGGCTTTGAGCACCTGCTCATGGGTTTCTGCATGATCACTGATAGCGTCTGGCCTGACAATCGGCTACAACAAACAAATAAAAAACACAAGCACTTATGCACAACATCTCCACAAATCAGTCTTCTGTACTTTCACAAACCACCACACACACCTGTGTGAGCTCATAGGGTACGTCTTCTGTCGGATGATAACACACTATTGTGTTTCCATCAGATGTCACTGCGATTTCCACATCACTGAAATTAAAACGATACATTTTAGATAAACAAGCAGATACAATGACACTTTATCTGATAAGGGTAAAGTGAACAATTTAGAGTGCACATATGAAGACATTATGTATTGGAAACACTGACTTGTTATCGTTCAAGGATGCACCTCTGATAGTAGATTTGTTGCAAGACGACAGAAAAGTTCCGGCTGAAATTGAAAACAACACATTTAAAGTCAAAGCAAATACAGACCAAAACGGCGCAAAATCATTTTCATTCATGAGGTCTCAAGTGTTGTAGGTTATACAGTACACCACAGTGCTACACCCAGGCGACGTTTGCAACATATTTACAGTAGTTATGAGTACAAATTCATATTATTTATAACCAAATGTGAGTATTCATTATTTTTTCATTATGAGAGCTCACCTCTAAATTGTATATTTTTGCTGGTGTTAACACGAATAAACAGGCTAGCCAGCCTGCCGATGTGACCCGACGCCATGCTTTCTGCAACAGAACTGTATCAGTAGAAGGGAAACGGAAGTTAAAGGACATAGCGGCTCAACAAAGACATGTTTTGCAACGTCCTCGGACTATATTTTTTAAAAATCCATATTTTTTCTATATCTTTGTTGTGTGTTTTGTTTAGTTCTGTTGTTATAACCCGAACTGTCTTAAAATTCGTCTCAAAATATGCCTTGATTTTTAACGTACTTTAACGAGGAATTCGCTTTTTGAACTTTAGAGCGCCCTCTAGCGGAACTATTACAGACAGTGCGCTACATAAATATTCTTCCGGGTAAGAAACAATCCACGCCTGTGGCCCTTCAGGCCCCACTGCTTTATTGAATAGAAAATAAACATATATATTTTTATTAATAATACAATTATTTATATATAAAATAAAATAAATGGGCACCTCGCAGCCCAGGAGGAAGCGTTAAACCTTTTGTATATGTAAAAGTAAAATATTTGTTTCGTTAATGTGGTATCATTATTACATTGAGCGCCCTCTAGCGTCCTAAATATTTAGTTTCCAATTTCCCAACCTAACTATATTAAATGGACAACCAGAGAGCAATCAAATAAATCACAAAGCCTTTCACTAACATTTATGAAAACCACTGGAGGAACGAAACTTCGCCATAGAGATCGTTTTATACAAAAGGTTCAAATAAAACCATGGATAAAATAAAAAAAGGAATCATTAAAATAAATGTCAAAATTGAAGTCTATTAGTTTTATTGACTTTTATGAAAGAATGTTTTAAAGGGGCAAAAAATAAAAATAAATTTCAGCAGTACCACAGTACGCCACTGGAGAGCATCGTTTCATTCAAAATGGTCAAATAAAATCATGGATAAAATAAAATTTAATCATTACGATAAAATACAAACTCCAAGTATATTTTACTGACATTTAAAAAAGATAATATTTTAAAAGGGCAACAAATAAACTTATCAACGCCAGCAATACCACAATACGCCACTGGAGGCAGCGAAACACCGCAACAGAGATCGTTTTATTCATTATGAAAAAAATATTTATTTTATGATAAAATATAAAATGATGTAGCCAATTATTTATCATTAAAAGTTCTAAAATACAAAAAAAAAACTTAAAAGCCAGCTGTACCGTAATACGCCACTAGAGGCACTACCATTGAGATCGTTTTATTCAAAAGGGTCAAATAAAATCATGGATAAAATAAAATTGAATCATAACGATAAAATACAATCTTCAAGCGCATTTTACTAACATTTACAAAAGATAATATTTATCGGGGCAAAAAAAAATATATCAACGTATCAACGCCAGCTGTACAATACGCCACTGGAGGACACCGGCATTGAGATAGTTTTGTACAAAAGGCTCAAACAAAAATGAGAAAATTAATCATTAAAATAAATTTGAATATTGAAGCCTATTAGTTTTATTGACGTTCATGAAAGAATATTTTAAAGGGGCAAAAAATAAATATAAACTCCAGCAGTACCATAATACGCCACTGGAGGGCAGTGAAACACCGCAACAGAGATCGCTTTATTTATTATGAAAAAATAGATTTCTTTTTTTTTAGGATAAAATATAAAATGATGTAGCCATTTATTTATCATTAAAAGTTTTGAAATAAAATTTTATAAGAGCAAAAAAACAACTAACAAAAAAACTTAAAAGCCAGCTGTACCGTAATACGCCACTGGAGGGCACTATCATTGAGATCGTTTTAGAAAAAAAAGGCTCAAAACCATGGATAAAAATTGAATCATTAAAATAAATGTCAATATTGAAGCCTATTAGTTTTATTGATGTTAATGAAAGAATATTTTAAAGGGGCAAAAATAAAAATCAACTCCAGCAGTACCGTAATACGCCACTGGAGGGCAGTGAAACTACGCAACAGAGATCGCTTTATTCATTATGAAAAAATAGATTTCTTTTTGTTTTTAGGATAAAATATAAAATGATGTAGCCATTTATTAATCATTAAAAGTTCTGAAATAAAATTTTATAAGAGCAAAAAAACTAACAAAAAAACTTAAAAGCCAGCTGTACCGTAATACACCACTGGAGGCACTACCATTGAGATCGTTTTTGTCAAAAAAGGCTCAAAACCATAGATAAAAATATAATCATTAAAATAAATGACAATATTGAAGCCTATTAGTTTTATTGATGTTAATGAAAGAATATTTTAAAGGGGCAAAAAACAAAAATCAACTCCAGCAGTACCACAATACGCCACTGGAGGGCAGTGAAACACCGCGATTGAGATCGTTTTATTCAAAAGGGTCAAATAAAATCATGATTGAAATAAAACCAAATCTTTAAAATAAATGTCATTATTGAAGCCTATTAGTTTTATTGACGTTTATAAAAGAATATTTTAAAGGGCAAAAATAAATATAAACTCCAGCAGTACCATAATACGCCACTGAAGGGCAGTGAAACACCGCAACAGAGATCGCTTTATTCATTATGAAAAAACTGATTTTTTTTTTTTTTAGGATAAAATATAAAATTATGTAGCCATTTATTTATTAAAAGTTCTGAAATAATTTTATAAGAGCAAAAAAAAAACTAACAAAAAAACTTAAAAGCCAGCTGTACCCGTAATACGCCACTGGAGGGCACTACCATTGAGATCGTTTTAGAAAAAAGGCTCAAATAAAACAAAATAAACAATGAATCATTAAAATAAATTTAAATATCAAAGCCTATTAGTGAAAGAATATTTTAAAGGGGTAAAAAACAAAAATCAACTCCAGCAGTACCGTAATACGCCACTGGAGGGCAGCGGAACACCGCGATCGAAATCATTTTATTCAAAAGGGTCAAATAAAATCAGGGATAAAATAAAATGTAATCATTACAATAAAATACAATCCTCAAGCATATTTTACTAACATTTACAAAAGAGAGGATTTTAACGGAGCAAAAAAAATGTATCAACGGATCAACGCCAGCAGTACCACAATACGCCACTGGAGGGCAGCGGAACACCGCCACATTGAGATCGTTTTAATTCAAAAAGGGCAAATCGTGAAGAATTAAAATTTACGGGAAAATAAGCGTACCGCAATACGACCCTGGAGGGCAATGAAACAGAGATCGCTTTATTTATTATGAAAAAATAAAATGCATAAAAATATTTTTTTTTGGATAAAATGACGTAGCCAATTATTTATCATTAAAAAAATCTGAAATAAAACTTCAAGAAAAAAAAAAAAAAAACCTTAAAAGCCAGCAGTACCGTAATACGCCACTGGAGGGCAGCGAATCCCCACAATAGAGATCGCTTTATTCAATAACCATTTGAGAAAGCATTAAAGCAATTTGTTTTTAAACAGTGACAGAAAATTTTGAAATACAGAATAAGACGAATGTCTTAGATTCCATAGTTTTATATTGGAAATTACCATAATTATTTATACACTTCCTAAGAAGAAGAAATATGAAGAATATGGAGAGAAATTTCAATCATCCTTAAGATTCCCTCAAAGGAAAGCGGCTTCAAACATTTGTCAAAGACAGCAAAGTTCTGATATCTTTTCAGAAGATAAATCTGTTCTGCACATTGACAGACGCTGTTCATGTTATTCACTCCGAAGCACTGCTCCATTCTTCTTCTGGTCTTCTGTGTGTCAATGATTTAGCCTCAGGTTATGCCGGTGTTTTACGAGACATCCATGACACCGCTCGATGCTCCGGATACTGTATTCGCCACCAAACGTTCCCGGCTGCCAAAAGCCTCAGCGACTGGAAATAAAACAGATTACAGTTAAGAAACCATAAACCCACACAGATCCTGACGAGACGCTTAAGATTCTGACCTGCAGCGACGTCACTAATGTCCCAGACGCGCAGCCCGTCCTTCTGTCCTCCAAACGCATAGACGAACGGCAGATCTGGACAACAGGAGCCGCAGAACAAAACACCCTGACAGAGAGACAGAGTCGTGTCATACAGCTTCACTAGAGAGACGCTGGCGTGTCAGATACGCACCATCTTCATGTCTCTGGAGTGGATCAGGCTGGGTTTGTCTCCCATGATGTCCCAGACCTTCACGTGTTTATCCGCTGAAGACGTCACCAGACAGCCGCGGACCTGACTGCTCAGATCCATCCCTGAGAAAACACCGCCACGGCTATTATAATCAGACACAGCACTACTGATACACATTTCAGTTTAAGTTTTGGTCATTTTTTTGCAGCTTGTCATTTTAAATATTCATGTTTTTCCCTCAACTACAACTAAAACAAATGATAAATTGAAATGAAACAAAATAAGCTGATATAAGCTGACTTTTTTTCTTCATAAACATGTTTTTGTTGTTATTTTACTACTACATATTACATTTTTTGTAACTGAGAATTTTTTTATAAAAATATAAATCTAAAAATTTAATCTTAATAGTTTAGTCTTAATCTAATAAATCTTAAAAGTTATTTTAGTATGTAATTGATATACTATTATATGTTGGAAATGGATTTTATGTTTCAAATATTTAAATTTTGTTAATGTCATGTCTGTTATTTTTACATAAATGTTTTTGTATTTCAGTTTTAGTTATTTCAAGTTAAAAGAAACAATTAAACATTTTGCCATGGAAACTAGCTGAATGTAACTTTCACAATTTTATTATGAATTGTTTGATTATAGTTTCTATGATTTATTTTTTCATTTTAAGTCATTTAAGCAATTGTTATTTTATGTCACATATATAATTTGTTGCATTTATTTATTTATTTTAATTTTAGTTTTGAGCCATCGTAGCTCTTCAAGTTCAGCTAAATAATGACAAACGTTAGCTTGGCACTTAATTGAAGTAACCTTTTTATTCCCAAGTAATGAATGTTAATGCGATTGCGACTGACCTGAAACTTCTCCATCGTGAGCTCTGAGTGTAAACACAGGTTTATCCGAACGAGCATCCAGACAATAAATGAAGCCGTCCTCTGTACTCGCCTGCAATACACATCTCTCATTATTCCAGGTCAGAGTTCAAAGTAAATCTCAAAGTGAAGACTCGTCTGCTCACCAGGAAGTGACACGGAGTGAAGTGATCCCAAACGAGGCGCTCCACCTGTCCACTAAAGCGCCAGATCCGATGGCTGTCGTCTGGACTGCGGCAGTCGTACAGGATCGCAGACCTGTGACACACAGCGCTCTGATTGGTCAGGCTCAGCTGTGCTGCGCTCTGATTGGTCGAGCCATTTCTACATCATGACCTACTTGTCATATGATCCGCTGATGAGAGTTTGAGCCTCAAACGGGTGAAACTTCAGCGTCTGAACCTGCAAAATTAATTAATTATATATATACATATGCACCTAGAAAACAGTAAAAAATAAAAATCACAACTTTTCTGTATTTATGATCAATTAAACGCAACCCTGAGCAGAACATCTTAACAATCAGGTTCTTTTTAGAGGTTTGTCTGTACAGAGACAAAAGCTGCCCTGAGAGAGCCCTCTTCAATCAGTACCTTATCTGTGTGTTTCTTGAGGGTCTTTCAGCCGCTGCTGGTTTTCCTTCTCCATATCCCACAGGATCACCGACTCATCCGCAGGCGCTTCATCACACTCAGCGCTAGAACATTCCTGCAGCAGAAACACTCATCAGACTCCGGCGATGGCAGAAAGAAAACGCTCAGCGGTCTCACCTGACCAGTCTGTTCCAGGACAGATCCAGCACAGCATCCGTGTGTCCGTCCCGAAAAGCCATGACGGACCGGCCGCCTTCAAAACACAGACACATAACACTCTGAGGCGAGAAATCACGCTGACATCCAACATCATGACACTGTGCGGCATTCAGAACTAACACCTAACTCAACACGTTAATGACAAGACAAAAAAAATTTACAAACAGGCACCTTCTTATTTTTCTTCTTCTTTTTGCTGCCGAGTGAGAAGGCCGGCTCCAAACAGTCCACCACATCCAGATCCCAGACATCTATCACCGGCGTCATGTTCCCCACCGACGCGTAATTCCTGCAGCACATTTTTTTTTAGTGATCATTTTATTTAAAGCAACTGTCTTTTTGTAGTTTCATTTAATTAATAATTATTAATAATAATAATAATAATAATAATAATATGAAATTACAAAAACAAAAAAATTCAGACTAATCAAATATTTTCAAAAATATTTTTATTATCAAAAATAAATCTAAAATGTAATTTAAAAAATGTAAATGTTCATCTTTTTGGCATTGGCCGATAAGTCAGACACTTTTATTTTGACAGCACTTTCAGCACTTCCTATTATTAGTAACAGGATCAAAAAGTATACATCTTCCCATTGTATAGATTTTTTTTAAAAGTCCTAATTATATTTTATAATTAATTTTCTAATTATTTATTTAGAATTTAGCAATGATTCTTTAAAATAAATCTCAATTTCAACAAATAAGCATGTGATTTTATATATTGGCTATCACAGAAATCAATATCGGTCTATTAAGATTATGTCGCAGCACGATGCTTTCACTTTGAAAATCGGCTTCTCCACTTTCTGTATCCCTCTTAAGCAAATTTCCCTACTACACAAAATATTTACATACATATCTGATGAGTGAAATTCAAATGTTCACCTTGTCCTTCCTCTGGATTGGGGTCAAAGTTCAGCCACTCCACACAGAGCGGATACGCAGGGAGCAGGATGTCATGATGCACATACAGAGAGTCTTCCTGGGAGTTAAACACTGACAAAACAAGCATTCAAAATCAGACGAGCCTTTCGATCCAGATAATAATAGAGTATCTCAATAACACCGCTTACCGTAAACCTCCAGGTTACAGCAGTCTTTCTCAGCCCGTCCAGCTAGAATCAGGTTATCTGTGGATTTAATCTGAAAATCCTCCCGCTCGTACTGGTCCTACAAAACACAGCTCACATCCATCAGATAAACTATAAAATGTTATATATTTCAAGTTGAATGTGTTTAGCGAGTCTTACGGTGTCTTTGATGGTGATGTATGGATCCTCTTCATTGGTGCCAAACACTGTCAGTCCCGCCAGACTGTCTCCAAGATTTGACGTAGCTAAAAAAACAAAAGTGAATGCCTGCCTCTTGATCATCAACAAATATCAAACCGGTTTTCTTCTCACACTCTTTCTGTCAATTACAGAGAGTAACAATCAGGTTCTGGTAGTAAAATACCATTTATTTTCTCCCTTGGTCAAACCTGTTAAACACAACTCTACTGTGAGCTCAGAGACTGTTAATCAGTTGCATATGCTTTTGTTAAATCCATCAGCTCATATTATTTCTGCTTATTTATTTTTAAATAGCAATGCTTCACAATGGAAACCCTGGTGATATACTGCATTACCCTGTAATAAAAATTCCACCAATGAGAGGGTCTCAGCAACCCAAAGCTCCGCCCACTCACATGAAGAGCAGCGATAAACGCAATATACTGTTTCTATATTTACACAATTCATTTTTAAATATGTCATTTTAGAACTCGCTATACGTTTTGTAAAAAAAGGCATTAAGTCTTAAAAAATAATAAATAAATAAATGATGAGGCTGCTGCATTCTATTGGTCAGGCATACAGACAAGCCCGCCCTAATCTCACCCCATTGGTTGAGAGTAATGAGTGACTTACACTTTTTGCAAAGTATTTATTAATAAAAGTAAACACGTCATAATTTGAAGCCAGATCAATTAAGCAGGTATGACATACCGATGTCTTCTTCATCATAGTTTTCCAGCCCGTACTCTGCAAGCTCATCCTCTTCCTCTTTTATTTCTTCAGTAGCAGACGGAACAGCTGATGCCTCTTCACTGACATCTAGACCACTGACCACACCTTCATCAACCTCCTCCTCCTCCTCACCACCGGGATCACTGGAGAAATGTGAAAGTTTAATAAAATTAACCTATAGACATCATAACGCTAGGTGGGCAGATTTCATTCGGATATATTACTGTTTTTACTGGCAAAAATCTTTGAAATGTAACGAGTTTGAACTCGTTATGAAACAGTACTAAGCGATTAAAATCTCACCCTAGCTCCTCTTTAGCCTCCGATATGATACGTTGTAGCTCCTCTTTGTTCAACTCAACCTGTAACGATTATTTAACTCCAGTTAAAACCCAGACACGTGTGCGATTTCACAGAAACATGCGGTATAAACACAATCACGTGACAAACTCACTTTATCCGGTGTTTCTTTAGCGACTCCGTGCTTCACCCATCCGACACACGTTATTTGAGAACTCATGGTTTATTAGTATATATTTAGGACGACAAAACAACACACGAGGACTGCCCGAGAAGCAAACGGCACTGCGACGCGCCCCGATGACGTCACACATGCGCCGAGGCACAGAAATAAAATGTCCCAGAGCGGAAAGATGCAGTTCTTCTAAACATGCAAGTGTACTTTATTTAACTCCAGTTTTTATTTAGTTTAACCTGATGTACTAAAATAACTAAAACGGAAACACCAATCAATATGATTATATAGACTATAGATTATAAAATCCTAAAAAAGACGAAATGATCAAATTACTAAAACCTTAAGACAAAATGAAAAGCTTGTATTTTACGTTTACTGTGGTAAGTAGCAAGTAATACAGATAGATAGCAAATTATTTAAAATAATGCATGTTTCCTGAAATTATGTAAACATCATGTACATCATCAAATATTTATTGTTTTATATAAAAATGTTGAGGTCGATATGTGCAAATAACATGTACTTGTATATGTAAACATTGTATTTTACAAATTGGTAAAAAAAAAAAAAACACTGGTAATATTCACAAACATACAGAGCATGATGTCAGCTGACCCAAAACAATATTAATAAAAAACTTAATTTATGGCATCTTATGCTCATATTATTATGTGCAACTGTACCATGGTACAATGATACTATCCAAAGTAATACCTTATTACCACAATAAACCTTAATTATAAACACCACATTCAGCTAAACAAATACCATAGTACATGATTGTCCAAAAAACATGGTTACATTTTTTGTTAGTATAGGTTGATTAAAAACTAATTAAGTGCTCTGCTTGTTTTATATAAACTCCACAAAAAATTATTTGTCAGCATAATACTTATAATAAAAATATCTTTAATCGTTTTACCAGATTATGCACAATAGTTCAATAAAAAGTGGTTTATCTGGTTTTGATAATATATAATATTTAACAATATGCATTGAACAGATTGTCAGAGCCTGTAGATTTTTAGTGGCCATCCACAACAAACTGAAGCTTATATCCCATAAAGAGCAATTTCTGAAAATATTAAACTTAGTGGTTAAACATCCTGCTCCCGTTTTCTCTGCAGCAAGTGAATATCCTCATTCAGACACCATCAGTGGCTGCTAAAATGAAAATGAATATGCAAACATTCTCGGTTGTGTTTGAGGTTTAAGTCTGATATGGGCTGTGGTTCAGGCGACGGATGTCGTTTCAGGTGTGAGTTGGCATTTTAAGGCTTCACAGTTTCAGATCCAACTCTGGTTCTTCAATCTCGAGTAGCAGATTATCAGTGACAGGTTTCATGAGCTCCTTAAACTGTTTGATGTTGGTTTCATGCAGGATGACCTGCGTCAGGTAACGCTCTCTTTTGATCTGCTCCTTCAGAGCTTCCGGCACATCCGGGATCATGTAAGACAGCATGAACTTGGTGAAATAAACAATGTGCTGTGAGGAGAAGAAAAGCACATATTTATAACAGATAAATATAACAGATGTATTAAGATATCATTAGTTGTATATCACATCTAGTAACTTACTTCAACCACAATCATAAAAGCCAGTTTGGCAGCAATAACGTGCCAATAATATATGTTGTGCTCATATTGATTGGTATGACTGGGAGGATTCCTGAAATCACGATATCTGAGAACATAAGAAGAGTCGTATAATATATATCCACAGTCACAGTTAAAGAACAACAACTGAACTTGAACAATGCAGTTTTGTTTAATAAATAAATAAAATAAAAAAAAAAATATTTAAAAATATTTATAAAATATTTTTATATACAAAAAAAATATATATATATATATATATATATATATATATATATATATATATATATATATATATATATATATATTTTTTTCACTTTTTCTAAATTACCATGTTGTTTATTAAATCCCAAATAACCAATTCATTCCCTAATAAACATGCAGAAGACAGCTTGAAGAGAGACAAGCTTATAAAAGAATAAGCAATTTAGCATAATAATTGAGCATTTTATTGCAGTTAAAAGCTGGTTATGTTTTACAAGCTTACCTGCATGTAGTAATGTTTCTGAACCAGTATGGCTTGATGCTTTCCTCCGGTCTGCTGTTAGAATTGAAGTGGTCAATGTCGAAGACGGACAGCGAGCTGTTGATGAAGCCTGTCATCGTGTGGTAAGAGCCATCTGAATAAGGACTGACAGAAAGCGCCCAGTAGTAAACCAGCCGAGGGATCATGTCAGAGGTGAAGGCAATGATGGCAGCCTGAAGGGGAAAAAACCAGAACGTGAGCTCATTTACACAAGATGCCAAAGCAACAACTTCCTCTCAACCTACGTTTGTGGCCACCGCTAGAATCGCCACCCCCTGCAGGATGGGCTGCCAGGCGCCGATGTCCTGGGCCTTTTCTGGAACGACCCGACGAAACTGAGTCGTGATCTTCCAGGCGTCCACGCGGATTTCACACAGGTTGTTAAACAGAGCCAGGAGAGGAGCCAATGGGAAGGACGCCACAAACAGAGTCACAAAACCAAACTGGATCACTGCAGACAAATAAACTGAAATATTACAACACCAAAAAATAAACGTGTTGCTAATTTACTCCACCCGAAGTTAAGGTGACTTAAATCAAATTCAAATTTTATTTGTCATATACACATACATACATGGTACGACATGCAGTGAAATGTTTTTACAACCGTCCAGCATCGGAATAGAAAAAAAAAAAAAAAAAAAAAAAAATATATATATATATATATATATATATATATATATATATATATATATATATATATATATATATATATATATAATAAAGAAGAAGTGTACAAAGTATAAAAAATAGAAAATAAAATAAAGTATAAAATATAAAACATAAAGTGTTATTAAAAAATATTTTCAGGTGATTTTCTGCTAAAATCTGTGTCTTTTGGTGATTCATAAAATGCAAGTAAATGGCTACCACCCTCCCAAAAAGTGTGAAAAAGGCACCTAATAAACTGAACATTATTTACAGCATTATCATGTAATGCAAAGCCTAAAGCAAACAGTCTGGAGTGATGATCGGTTCACAAACAAATCACTCTTTTAAACCAGTTCTTTAAAGTAGGACTGAATCAGTCTGAAACAGTTCACAACTCAAGCAGCTCAGATCTACAAGTTTCTCAATTTAAACTTTATTCATTTATTTTGGTTCTCATTGTTTAGGTAAGCCGATGAAGACTACTTTATTACTTTTATATGGTTTAGACATATAAAACATTTACATTTCACATCAATGTCGAGTGCTTTGGTCATTTATTTGTCTATATGTGATGTCATTGCATGTTTATGTAAACAAAATTGAATCAGTTATCTGAACCAGTTCACTGAAACAAACCGTCGGAAAAAAACTGGCTTAGGAAAAAAAACAGATTTTCCTGTTTGCTCAATTCTCTCAAAGTTTTAATAATGTTATAAATTATATGCAGTTCCTTGCACAGACCAATTGTTTCGCTTAATATATCATAAGGAGTCAAGGGTATTAATTAATTTGATGTTGACTGATATGCTTGTTTTGACTCGTAAAGAGCCGATAGCCATTGACTTGCATTTTAAAAATCACCAAGGACCACAATTGTAGCTAAATATCTTATGCACTGTTCTGCTAAAGAAAAAATTTACCTATATCTTGGGTGGCTAGCAGGAATAATTTCTAGCAAATACAAATGTTTGGTAAACTATCCCTTTCAGATAACTGTGTTGGTAATCAGCAATATTTCATGGTTCATTTGTGTGTAAAGTCTCACCCATCTCCAGATATTCATAAAACAAGCCAAGCTTTCCTATGGACTGGAGCTGATAGTCCTGTTCCCAGCGAGGAATCACTTTCTCTGAACCCACCTGGGTGCAATGACGAAATATCAGATTCTTCACCCACCTAGAAATACCAATGATGATTATTCAGCGCCGTTTTTAACTGTGCCAGTGGCAGCATTATTTTAGTGTCACTGAGATATTAGAATTCTTAGAAAGTTTAGTTCAGATTTTTGTTTGTTGATTCAGTTAACATTTATTTTATTTCAAATAAACTATAATAACCTTTATCAGGGCAGATAGTAAATCAATAAAAGACAAAAACACAACATAATTATTAAAATCTAAATCTTAATAAATACTTTACTACACCAACATCGGGTCTCACTAAAGTATTAAACTAATAACGCCTTTTTTAAGTTGAAATCACAAGTGAAAGCACAATTGCTAACAGCTACATACAAAAACTTCATAAAAAGGCCCAAAGCACATAGCAAAATTAATAAATATGATAAAAAATGTTTCCACTCACTCAATGTTTTCAGTAGATTTATTAGCTTATTCTAGTCATTTTATCACATTACTGTCTTCCACTGTCTAATGTACCTGCATTAATCTACACATGAATGTTGTTTGTTTTTCCAAACATAGGTTGACAGGTTGAATGATTTTCTGTGATAACGTCACTTTGAGGTTTGTGTGGGAAACTCACGGCAGTAGGACCTCCTGTATGTTGTTCCAGATGGCCTTTCCTGTCATAATGATGGACAGCTGTGTGGTCAGTTCGGTCAGACAGCCACCGGGATCACACTGAACACAACATTGTACATGTCACATTCGAGGAATACAGTTGTATATCAGTTCATGCAAAGTTTTCAGCTCACAGAAAAGTCTCACCTCCTCGTTGCGGAACATACCAAACCAGTAGACGGGCTGCCCCGGATAGCCCACCACCTTCCCTTTGAAGAAAGCGATGTAGAAGCAGGACGAGTAATAGTTCACAAACTGAAAGAGGAACATCTTCAGCGTCAGGCTGTTCTCGTACTCTGTTTTGGTCCGCGGCAGCTCTGAAACACAGAGAATGAGCGTTCATGATAAGCAAGTCAGGGTTTCCTTAAACACGGGTTTGCGAGCTAATAATGAATCAAATGATAAAAATGACAAATTGCAAATTGTTTACCTGCATGCCATGAGACCTTTAACTCGCATTAGAGAAACATGAACATGCAAATTATTATTATTGTTATCAAAAATTAAATTAAAGAAAAAGTGAATGGAAATATTGCCTGTGCAACTATTTTAAATTGAAGTATTGAAGAAATAAATGACTAAATAACAACTGAAATAAAAATAAAATCTTAGTAATAATATTTAAATAAAAAATAAATATTAAATGCTAAAGATTTAACTAAACATATTCAAGTAAAATAAATATAGTGGCTTATAAATAATACAAAAAATGCAATAAATAAATTCTTTAAAATAAAAATGAAAAAAACATGCTAATCAGGGTTCTTTTGTAATGGAACATAAAACTACTAAAAATATTTGTAAAAGAAAAAAAAAAAACGTTGACAAATAATTTTATTACTATTTTGAGTCAGATTTTATTTTCATGTATATTTTATTTTTATGACTTTTATGTTAATGTAGATAATTTTACATCGAAGTACTAAAATTGCCAACTGCAAATAAATGAAAAGTAAACATGAACTAATAAAAAATATAGAATAAAAAAAAAGGTTTCAAAAACTAATACAAAATGTTTAAACAAAGAAATATCACTAAAGCAAACATATTGCTATATTAATAAAAATGTAATTATTACATAATAAATAATATCATTCAAGCCTATGTTATACTTTCCGTGTGCTAGGGTTCACTATTGTCCACGTGACGTAAATATTGTCTTGGAGAGGCTCTGTGTGGACATCTGCGTGCATCACATGTTTGTTTACTGTTCAAGCCTGTATTGAGCATGTATTGAACATGCAGTATTTTGTAGTATAAATACAAGGAGTCCAGACTGCCCACTTGGAAAGTATAACCCAGGCTTCAGAGGGATTCAGCGGACAAAAACTGATGGGAATCAGCAAAGTAGTGCGAGTGAAAGGGGTCACTTACCGAAGTCTGTGATCCAGATGGCCACTTTCTCATAGACATTGTTAAGAATCATGATGATGATGAAGCTGATGATGGAGGCCGTGATGGACGTGGCCATCTGAGGGGTGACATACTCTTTGAATGGCTCCAGCTCCTTAGTATACTTCAGATCAGAGCGCAGCTTCGCAGAAAAATTGATGAACATCGACAGGCGATACACGATCACACCGACCACCGACGCTATGATCAACAGAACCTACGACAAAACCATCGGGCAGACAGATGATGCTTTAAAGCTTTTTACATGTGTGATGTGATATCAGAACACGGCTCTACGAAAATTAATTTTTTCCCCATTTTTTTTTTTTAATAAAATTTTTTGTGTTTTAATTATTTTGTGCACCGATTAGATTAGACTACATTTTTTTTAGATTTTTATATATTATTAGATTAGATTAAGAAATTATTCTTAATTCTGTGTTTTCCTTTTATTTTCTGGATTATATTGTAATGAGTCAAAAAAATATAATAATAATAATAATCATCAGACATAAAACATCACATTTTTATAATAATTCAATAAAAATTAAATAAACCCTTACATATTTTTTTTTTTTTTTGAGGGGGTTTTTACAACAGAGGTACTAAACAGAAGTTTAATTCTAAAATCTTGGATATAATTATGGATTATAAATTTTGTTATTATTATATGGGAATACCATGGCATTATTACTTTGTGTTGATTTTTGGATGCCCTTTTAAATATTTAACTGCATGTACAAAAGAGAAAGCTCAATATTACCCAGAATAACACAGTGCTGATGCCACACGACACTCTCATGCACTTCCCGCAGGCCGCAAAGTGCACCTTCTCCTTCTCCTGTACAAAAACACACACAAGCTCTTTGTTAAATAAAAACAATTAATTGATCTGAACAGAGGCGCTGAATGCACTGAAACTCATGCCTGTGTAACAGGGTTCACTCTCTCATAGGTGCATTTGGCCTCGTATTCGGGTCGAGGCTGTTCCTCCTGCTGAAGAAACTCCACCGTGTCCCAGTCGTGCTCCAGTTCGGCCTGATAGCGCTTCCAGAACTCCAGAAACAGAGTCACTGTTAAAGGCAACACATGTAGCATCCTAAATGACAAGATACACAACGGTACTGCACTACAACATTACAGTAATACCCGGAGAGCCCCATTAGTTAATTCTAAATGAATGCATTAAAGGGATCATGAACAACATCTGTACTGTTCTCTGGGGTCCACTTATAGATTAAAATAAAAAAACATCATAATTTAGAAGCAATAGGCTATTTTCTGGCCTTTTTTTTACTCTCTGAACACTCAGCACATATGAAACGATCTTTTAGTTACTATCTTTCTGAAAATCCTGCTTCGAACTGTGCCTTGTTTGTACATAAACCCGCAGTAAAATAACAAAGGGCCGAGTTCCTACTGACGAGGTCAGGCACTTGATGACTTATTATGCTGAAAGATCAAGAGATATTTGGCTTCTCAGTTCATGACCCCTTTAAAACTAAACAATGCATTTCTTACAGTATTCATTCAAATTAAATTAAACGTGATTCAAAACTAATAATGAAAACTATAATAGCATTAATAATACAACTTAAAGTATGTTAATATTTTCATTTTTATGAAAATAAATAAATGGTTTAAAATGACAAATCTAAATTAAATTAAATTATGAAAAGCTTTATTTGTCACTGTTATGCAAAGTGTTAAAAAACTAAAGATTTTAATATATTGATTCATTAAATATATTAATTCAGTTTGCAAAATTGTTTATTTTAATTTCATAAGGTTTTGCTAAAGTTGTAGAGTTGAAAAGTAGTTTTTTTAAATAATATTTTGAATTAGTTTTCACATTTTATAATTTCCATTTTCATTTTTGTTCGATTTAGTAACTTTGTGTTTTTGTCATCCTTAGAAATTTTTCTTATTCATTACATACATTAATATAATACATTTTTAACATAATATAATATAATTTGTTTTTAGTTTGTTTCACTTGTTCATTCGTGTTAACTGTTGAAGGTAACTAATGTCAAAAAACTATGCCTTAATGTATAATGTTACCAATGAAACAACAAAAGCTTTGTTGAAACTACAAACATACTTATGCAACAGAAGGTTTAACAAACATGAGCATAAGCTGCAATGTGGAGCAGGCTTTCTGCCAGCAGACAAAGATTTGGAAATATTAGCAGCGTATGGCATAACTCACCCCAAACAGACATGAAGATTGCAAACACTAATGTCCCATAGTTATCGAATATACACAGTCTCTGTGGAGGAAAACCAATACAGAAACACATTTTCAGCTTCAGAGCATTTCGCAAACCAAACAAACAACAGTTAAATCTTAGATCAGACTCCAAATCCCACAATCCTCAGAGGGCAGGCTGTGGGTTTGTGTGTCTCTGACTCACTTTAGATGACTCACACGTGGTGTTCAGCCTCCAGTATGGACATATTTTATCACACTGCGGACACATAACGATTTCTCCACCAATCTGAGGGTCACACACCTCTTTGCTGCCAAAAAAAGTGTTATAATCAGTCAAAATAAAAAAAAGTGCATGAGCCTTTTTCAGGAAGAACCTATTTTTTTTCCCTAATACAAACTGCAATAAAAATTTTCTTTGTTTATTTATAGGGATGCAAAATTCTGCTGGGTATCTGTAGGTATAAAGACCCAATTTATACAATGAATTACTATTACATTTCATAAATTTTATATTTTATATTTTTTTGTTTTCTACTAACAATAGTACAGTACTGTTAGAGGTATTCTGTATTTATACAAGGTATTTTAATACACTGTAATTTATTTAATTTATTTGAAGTTTTACTATTTAGCTTTACTTGATTTTTAATTTATTTATTGTAATTTATTTAATATTCAATTTTGGCCAACATTTTCTTCATACATAAATAATGCTATATAATAATAGAAACAGCAAACATATATATAATGTTTAATAGTAATAATACTGACAGTTACTATATTTTTACTAAATAAAAATTATTATGTAATTTAATAATAACATTAATATTTCACTTTAATTTGGACAAACTTTATTAAACTGCAGTGATGCTGTACTGTTAGAGGTATTATTTATTTATTTTAATACAATTTTATGTCATTTATTATTTTTGTTTTTATATTTTTAAGTTTCTGACCAAATGTATTATTTTTACAAAAAAATTACTATTATAATTATAATTGCTATTATATTTTTTACTCAAAATAAAAAAGTCTGCTGTACCTCCATGTGCTGCTCTCTCTAGTCGTGTATCCGTATATGAAACAACCCAGTCCGACTGCAGCAGCAAGAGTCAACATGACCGTGTAGAAACCCAACCAGGCAAAATAGATGCCGACCTTTTCACCAAAATACTTCCTGAAAGCAGAGGAGCATATTAACAAGCTCATCCGTCCAGAGGAGACCAGAAGAAAAAACAGAAGTGTCATAAACACATGAACACACCTGATCAGATCCAGCGGCTGCATCTTATAGAAGCTCTTGGGATGAGCCCACTCATTATACAGCAGAAAGCGCTCGTTAGGGCAATCCGGCTCTTTAGATTTCACATTAAATCTGCACTGTTACAAAAAAGTAAATCGATAATCAGTTATCACTTTAGCTCCTCTATAGAACAGTGGCCAGAAACGTGCAATTCTGGAAAAACTTCTTTTCACTTTTTCAACACCTTTGTTTTTTCCAAAGAAAAAAGTGATATGACTTTATCTTATAGTATTCTAGACTGATCAACTGAATGATAGACACTATCATGAATGATAGACACAACAAAGGTGATCTTTTTGCACTGCCTGTAGATGATCATAAATAATAAACAATAAACATACAAACATACATTTCACACTGGGCCGTGATCTTACAACATTCACCTGATATCACATTTTCTTAAAAAGAAGAGAAATAAAACAAGAACGCAGAATTTGGCTTCATCCACTGTTCCCACTGCCTCCATTAGTTGATGCTTATTTCATTTCAAGTAAAAAAAGGTTTTATATATATTTTTTTATTGTTTACATAATATGTGTGAATGTTTATAATAAATACAAACACATACATGTATAAATTTGAAAAAAAAAAAATTATTTATACATTGTTTCATGCCAGATTTTCTTTTTAAATTGTTTTTCGGTGCTTTTGACATTTCATTAGTGTGTTACCAACATTTCATTTTATTTAACCAGCACACGGACAATACTTACATCATGTAAGGGATACGCAGCCTTGTACACGCCTCCATCCAGCAGCTTACTGATACCAAACTTCTTCACGTTTCCTTTAATGTCATACGGCGCTCGGCAGAGGATGTAGTAGGCCTGAAATACACAGCATATCAGTAAAACACAGCTGAACAGTGAGACACACAGCAACTCTGAGCCGCTCAACGCACCATTCTGCTTCTCATGGCCGGCGTGAAGAACTGCTCTCTATCCTTCATGCAAAAACACTTGAGCTGGTCCTTCCTGAAAGGAGCCGTGAAGTAGTCGGGCTCCTTGGCGATGACGTCCTCGCTGGGGTAGAAGTGGTGCGTGAAGCAGTTGTACGCAGCCGACTGTTGAGCCAGATCGTTGGCCTGAATGGGCAGTTTGATGTGCAGGACTTCAGCGTAAGTGCACAAAACCTCAAAAGGCATGTGCACTTTCACATAGACGAGCTTCTCGTCCATTACCTAAAAAACAGAAGGAGGAAACTCTCCCATCAGCGCTACAGGAAGATGTACGTGCCGTCAAAACAATAACATTCCTGCAGAACATAACAGCAGGTTCAGACAGGACTCGCAGTATCCTTCCTGAGAAGTCCATATTTACAGGTAAAACCGATAAAAACCAGGCACGAGGAATGCAGAAACAAAAAGAAAAACATCTCTACAGAAAGATGCTGTGCGATTAAATGACTTACGGATTGTGTCGCCTCCAATTCCACACCCATATTCATCAGGCTTCCTTCAAAGAGCTCTCTGCGTCTCATCTGGACAATAATTGAGGAAAAAAGAGGCAATGTAGATAAAAAAAGATTTTGCATTTGTAATCAAATATCACACATTAATATTGTTGGGGGGTTTGGTGGCATACTCCCTCCGTGAAATGTTAGACTTACATGTGTGCATTTTAAGATGTTTTAAGGCTCATAAATCGGATAATAATATAAACTTAAAACCAAATTAGTGGGCAGTAGTAGCATAAAGTATTTTTCATCTCAAACATGAGAATCAAATTAAATGTGAAGATATAGTATATAATAGGGTGATCATACGTGCCATTTCCCCAGGACACGTCCTGGCCAGGATTTCTATATCGCCTAAAATATCTACGTTTTGGCTTTGTTTGCGTGCAGACTGATCGATTTATGACATTGATTCCTTGTTTTCACTCTCAAGGTACTCTGAATCAAAGCAGTACAAAATCCTGGCAAGGACGCACGCATCCTGGGAAAATGGCAAGTATGGTCAACCTAGTATAAAAAAATACAAAGGTCCAGACCTCGGGGACTTCAGTACTGGGTACGGCCCTGATTATGAACATTCCTTTTCTTTTTTTAACAGCAAACAACATTTTATAAAACAGGCATTTAAAGAGCAAGTTTTTTTTAGAGAGAGCCAAAGGACTTTGGGATTTAAAAAAAAAAAGAATTTGCCATTCTGAAACATAAAGTTTACAAAACTGTGGAGTTTAGCATTTCTACTCCAACTTTCTTAATGTGGAAAAGAAACTACGCTAGTCATTGGCTCTTGTCTTCTTTTTTAAACTGTGTATCTTACGACCTATCCCTTTAAAATAATTGTTCAGATTACTTGTAAAAGGTCAGAAGATGAAGTAAATGAATGTGTGAAAGTGACCTTGACTTACTCTTCTCCTCATAACTGAGCGTTTTTTCTCAGATACATTTTTAGACTCATACACCAAAACAAAGTCAATCCTTCTCTTTCCATCGTTGAAAAATAGTGAATCAGGGTTACCATTGAATTCAGCCTGTAAACAGAAAAGGGATGTTATAGAAAGCTCAAAATCATCTCCATTTAGTGGCGCAAAGAACTAAAAAGTCATAAAAGTTCCTTAATGAACTGAAATACTTTAGATAAATGTTCCACTTATAAACAATGAAACTTGTTATGAACTTACAATGTGTGTGTTTGTGTGTGTGTTTTGTCTAATAACATTGTCCTATGTTTTTCAAGGTGAACTGAAAAGAAACACACCCGTTCCACTTTTGGCACAGCTTGACCTTTTGGCATAGATTTGTATGTTGGCAACTCTTCAGAATAAACTGAAAAAAATAATAATAATTACAATAATGGCAGCATTCAAAAGCCAAAAGTGTGATTTTTTTTTTTTTTCATCAGCTGTTCGTTATTCTGGCGGCACCCATTCGCTGCAGGGCATTCATTGCTCAGCAAGTGATGCAATGCTACATTTCTTCAAACCTGTTTCCATGAACAAACAATGTCATACACACGCTGGATGGCCTGAGGGTGAGGGTGAGGGCATTGCTTTAAACTGAAGCATCAAACATTATTACACTCAAACTAATCAAACTAATTCACACACAGCATGGGAACACTTTGGAATTCTCTGATTTGATGTTTACTCATAAGGGAAAACCCAACCAAAACAAACCAGCCGGAGAGCAAAGCATAATGGGAAAAAATTAACTCAAGTCAGATGTTGCTTGACTGAGCGGAAAAAGTCTATAGCAACGGCCCAAAAACAGTCTGTACAAGGAAAACTCATCTGTCCAGGAACATGTGACGCCTCCACAACAGACTCCCATTCCGGCATGGGAAATAAAACCATCCATAAAACACACACTAAAGCAAATCCACAGAGTATTTCAGACTTTTCTGTTTTAGATACATGTGTGTATACTGTTATCGATACTGTTTTATATATATATATATATATATATATATATATATATATATATATATATATATATATATATTAATAACAACTGTTATTACTACAAGAATTATATAAATTCATGTAATGTTTTGACTTTTAGTGCATGCATATGCAGTTAAGCAACATCTTTCACGTAGGCCTTTGTTGTTGTTTTATATGTCACTTCAGAACATTCTGAGAACATTCAGAACTAAGATTACCAAAATGTTTGCAAAACGATACAATGTTCCCTCGAGTGTTCACATAACCAAGAAAAGCTTGTTCAGGAAACATTAAAAAAACGTTTTAAGCAATGTCAGCAAAACGTTCTTAAGAGTTTATTTTTTGTTAGCAGGGTAAACATGACTGAAGATACACACAATAAACACGTGTATGCAATTAATTATTATATAAAATATTACTAATATCACTTAGGAGATAGTTTAGATGCCCATTTAGAGGACAGTGATGAGATATGCAACTGGTTAGGTCGTGGGTTGTTTTTTTTTTGTTTTGTTTTTTTTGCGTTTGTTTCTTTTGTTTTGCGTTTTACATAAATATTCACTGCTTATGTTGAATTATTTTGGACGCATTATGTATGTTATCTCTAAAATATGAATTCTGATAAGCTCAACAGACCTGCTGGAGAAAAAAAGAAAGTCAAATGCCCTCTTTTTTCGGAGTCTTGTAAAAGAACAAGCTACAAAGACAGGAAAAAACAAGTAAAGATGCTGAAACTCACCCAAATCTGTCATCTCTATGTCTCCGTCCTCTGCTTCTGAGTCCAGCTCAAGAATGTCATTGTCTTCTGCTTCACTCATCTCTGCGACTTTAAACCCTTCACAAACTCCTCAGAAATCAACGCGACATGTAACAGACACAAATCGAAGTCTATACAGCAGAGATGAGCTACAGAAAAGCTAAATTACGCCTTAAAGAAATCAGAGAAAGCGAAAGAGCGAACTGCGTGAAGTTTCTCTGCCAGTCTGAACTCGAGAGAGTAGGTGGGGTCGGAAGAGGGTTTTTGGGGTATACGCTGTCAGGCATTGCATAAACCTTTGTGGTTGCACTTGATGTTTTCTTGGTTCCGCTTTTGTAATAATATCTGACTTTATAGTTCGACTTCTGGTTTGCGCGTAGTTTTTTGACTGTATAATGGTAGGTATTTTTACATTTGGTAGACTGTACGTCAAGTCATAGAATATGTTTTTCTGTCACTAGCTTTTCATCTCGCTGTTTAAACAAACAACTCTGTACCGTTTTAGAAAATTATTAACTTCAAAAGACAGAACGCATTTGTGCACAAGGGACACTTTTTGTGTCTTTGGTTCACACGGAGGCATTTGAGTGACGGACGCGCTGCTTTTTCGATCATTTTGATCCCTATCAGATGTTTTATAATCCATAAATGCGTATGTTGTCATTTTTATGTAGTGAAACTAATGGTGAACTTAGCAAAAAAAAGCATGTGAGTAACATGCGAATATCACGATTAGAGCTGAAAGGGTCACATATTATCAACTTACACTAAAAACACCCTTACAGAAATCCTTGTGCACTTTGATTTATATTGGGTGTTTGTTCAAAGTAGATAATGTCCTTGTATGTTTTAAACGAATAAAACAGGATGCATTGTCTGACCAAAAGTGAATTGAGTCTTGATTATCTAAGTTTGCATATTTTATATGGGAAAATAATGAAATCTAAAAGATGGCTTTAGTTTTGTAGGAAGTGATTTAAACAATAGGTATGGTTAAATGTGTTTGATTTATTTTCATTCATATAGTCTTATTAAAATCATCTCTACTGCACATAAAAACACTTTGGTGTCCCCTGGTGCTGAGTGTTATTAATATACTAGTGTTACTTGTTGTAATATGGAAGTGCAGCTTTCTGTTTGCTCCACTAGGAGGCAGAAGCCGCTTCACTTTCAACCCAAGACCTTCAGATAGAATTATAAGAAATAAAAGAATACGACAATCTTTTTTTGTTTTGTTTTGTTTAACCACAAGAGCCTTTTGAACTTACTTTAATGAATGGTTTAAAATGAGATATTTTTTAAATCACTAAAAGAGATATAACCTTCAGTATAATAATGGAGGACACACATTAAATTTTAAAACAAAGCCATTGTTTTCTGATTTTCCAAATAGAATTTTGGTTATATTGCAAATCTTTAAGAATTACAGAGTTAAAGAAGATTTTTTTGTTTATTGGAAGTGTTATTAGAAGACCTCGATGTAGGGTTTTATATTGTTATACATATAGTGGAAGAAGATGATTTAGTTTATTTGAAAAGTTTAATTAGAAGACCCTTTGTTTGTAATATTTATGGTTTTTTTATGATGCTGTGTTTAATTTGGTTAATTTAATTTACATTTAGTTACAATTTGGTAACATTTAATTTGGTTTTGTATTGCATTGTGTTTAATACAAGATATTGCAAATGACCACGTGGTTTCTTAAACAAAACATAATCAGCGTTTATTGAACCATGTTTAACCAAACAGCAACAATTTCATATTAATTTAATGATGAATCATAATAGGTCTATATCACCTGAACCTGCTGGGAAATCTTTTCAATCTTTTTATTTGGACAAGTTTGGACTGCTTTTAGATTGCTATTACATAAAGCTCATCCCTATTATAGCTAAGTACATGTTCACCACATGAGCAGCTTGTTTTGCTGACTCTACAGTATTCTGAAAAAATCTCTTCTGCTTTCAGCATCGGTCAGTACTTTGGGTAAAAATTCAACTGTCTGGAATTTTTTAATTTCCCTTTTTTCCACATTCTGCATTTGAAGTAAACCGTAAAACAATACAGATCACGCAAAGTATTGCCAGCCAGTAATACATTATCATGATAAAATATACCAAAAAAGTTTAGAAGAAATAAAAATGCAAATGTTTCCTCATCTCCCGTACATCTTAGTGTCTTAAATATGATTCAAAAATAATATTGGAAGTTGAGAATAATTTCTATATCAGCATAAACCCTGGATATAAAGTAAGGTATTGAACATTGATTCAGCTTTGTATTGACTTGCATGGATTTCTCAGTCAGGATGCTATCACTGAGTTTGGAAGGAGAAGTGGGAAACCTCTAATATGAGCTGAACTGTGTCGTTTTCAAACTCAGTTCCCTCTTCATTCGCTGTAGAAGCATCAGCTTGAGCTCTGAGAGGATTTCTGTCTCTTCTCTGGTAAGTCATTTACACATAGGAGATTTTGAAATGCTACATTTTTAAACATGTTCAAGATCTTTTAATTTAAAGAAAGAAATGTAGTTTTAGGAGTTACTACCAACAAAAGAGCCATGAATTCAATAGTCAGAAGAAGGAACTCATTCTTATATGTTTTTATTTGTTTATTCTGCTGTAAGGTGAATGTAAATCATGGAAACATTGGTGACGTTCCTCCTCACTGGATCTCTGATACAAGGTCTACAGATTTACTTTTTTTTTACTTTTTTTTTTTAACAAGCCGCTGTATTATTATGATAGCACTTTTATTTAACCTTCGTTAGATTGAAGAGATATGCACCACAGAAGTACATTCTCTATATTAATTTGTATTATTATTATTACTTCCTTCTGTTTGTTTTAGGTGTTTTTTGTGAGTTCAGTATCAATCTGCCAAAGAAAGTAGAAGCTCTACAAGGATCCTGTGTTTTCATTCCCTGCACATTTGATGTTGATAAAAAACATGAAAATGATCTCACAGATAGAGCAAAGAGAATATGGTATAAAGGAGACCCTTACTCTGTAGTGTTTGACTCCAGCAGCCCTGACACTAAACTGTTCAAAGGAGAAATATTAGGCACTGCTACACAGAAAAACTGCAGCACACGCTTCGATAATGTCAATCAGAATCATAATGGATCATATTTCTTCAGACTTGAAGATGATAAACTGAAGTATAGTTTTAAAAAGAATCCACTCTTACAAATTGTCGTCTCAGGTGAGTTTCATATTGTTCACACAAATTAAAATAAATCTACTACTGAACAATACATCCCTTCATTTTAGGATATATTAATCTATATCTTGTAACATCTCTATGTGTTTTTCAGGATCTCCACCCAAACCCACATTGAGTGTCTTTAAGGATCAGCAGGAGGTGATGAAGATGGAGGAGGTGATGGAGGAAAGTTCATTGAGTCTGCGCTGCTCTACTAAGATCTTCTGTCCGTCTCGTCCTCCATCTCTCACGTGGACCTCGTCTCTCAATGAGAACATCACAGGACAGCAGTATCAGAGCCAATCAGAGCTCGTCTCTGATCTGAACTTCACTGTTTCTCACCGTCTTCACAAAGTCACTTTCACCTGCACCGCAACACACCAGCTACAGAGGAATATAACAACACAGCGCTCCCGTATGATACGAGTTCAGTGTAAGACAGGAACTACATCAATCCATTCTGACTTTTCATCTGTAACTAGTGCTGTGACTCATGATTTTCAATGCTTTTCAGATGCTCCTACAAACACATCAGTGAGGATAAACCCAGCTGGTTTAGTTCTGGAGGGTCGTTCAGTGACTCTGATCTGCAGCAGTGATGCAAACCCAGCAGTGAACTACACCTGGTACAGAGACCCTGAAGAACTCCTGAATCCAGTTCAGACCGGACCAAACCTGACCCTCAACAACCCTGACCCTACAGACAGAGGACTATACTACTGTAGAGCTGACAACAAACACGGATCTCACAACACATCAGTGCTGCTGGACGTCCAGTGTGAGTATTGCTAATATAGATATTTTCTATACTTCCATACCTTATTTTATATTTTATAGTTGACGACTTTAAGAAATCACCCACTGACTTCCAAACCTGCTAAAAAGGTAACAACTTTTTACTTCAAGAACCTTAATAGAAATATGAAAAGTATAATTTGTCTGTAAGTCAAAGTCATAGGTTTCTAGAAAAATTAATATTCAAGTACAGCATAGATAGTCAAAAAATGTGCTTAAGTACAATACTCAAGTAAAGACTTCAATACAGTCCACCTCTGGGCGTTGAAACCATGAAGGAGCATTGACCGCTCGACAGCTCACTAAACTACACACAGTGTGAAGTGAACAGTTGATGGGTAAAATACAGACTATGGTGTTTTGTAAGTGTTGTGGTCTTCAGTAGATGATTGCACACATTGATGATTGACATTGATGGTCAGTGATGAGCTGGATAGAAACCAATCTAAATATTCTAAATCTAAATAAATAGTTTTTTTCATCAGATGCTCCAACAAACACATCAGTGAGGATAAACCCAGCTGGTTTAGTTCTGGAGGGTCGTTCAGTGACTCTGATCTGCAGCAGTGATGCAAACCCAGCAGTGAACTACACCTGGTACAGAGACCCTGAAGAACTCCTGAATCCAGTTCAGACCGAACCAAACCTGACCCTCAACAACCCTGACCCTACAGACAGAGGACTATACTACTGTAGAGCTGACAACAAACACGGATCTCACAACACATCAGTGCTGCTGGACGTCCAGTGTGAGTATTGCTAATATAGATATTTTCTATACTTCTATACCTTTATATTTTATAGTTGACGACTTTAAGAAATCACCCACTGACTTCCAAAGCTGCTAAAAAGGTAACAACTTTTTACTTCAAAACATTAATAGAAATATTGAAAGTATAATTTGTCTGTAAGTCAAAGTCATAGGGTTCTAGACAAATTTATATTCAAGTACAGCATAGATACTCGAAAAATGTGCTTAAGTACAATACTCAAGTAAAGACTTCAATACAGTCCACCTCTGGGCGTTGAAACCATAAAGGAGCATTGACCGCTCGACAGCTCACTAAACTACACACAGTGTGAAGTGAACAGCTGATGGGTAAAATACAGACTGTGGTGTTTTGTAAGTGTTGTGGTCTTCAGTAGATGATTGCACACATTGATGATTGACATTGATGGTCAGTGATGAGCTGGATAGAAACAAATCTAAATAAATAGTTTTTTTCATCAGATGCTCCTACAAACACATCAGTGAGGATAAACCCAGCTGGTTTAGTTCTGGAGGGTCGTTCAGTGACTCTGATCTGCAGCTGTGATGCAAACCCAGCAGTGAACTACACCTGGTACAGAGACCCTGAAGAACTCCTGAATCCAGTTCAGACCGGACCAAACCTGACCCTCAACAACCCTGACCCTACAGACAGAGGACTATACTACTGTAGAGCTGACAACAAACACGGATCTCACAACACATCAGTGCTGCTGGACGTCCAGTGTGAGTATTGCTAATATAGATATTTTATATACTTCTATACCATTAGTAATATTTCATGTAAAGTGTCACGATTGAGGGGTCTGAGGCGTGCGGATCCATTTGCAGGCTTTTATTAAAGGAAGGCATGGTCAAACAGGCAGGCGTCAAACAGGGCAAACAGGAGTATCAGAGATGAGGCAAACACAAAATCCAGAGACAGGCGGTGGTCAGGTCAGGCAGCAAACAATCACAGAATCTAAAGACAGGCAGGGTCAAAACCAAAGAATCTACAACTAGGAAAACACAAGGAAACTCGGAAACAACAATAGAACAGGCGAACAATGCAACCTGCAGGTGAGGGGCCTGCTACTGAATTTATAGTCCTCAGACAGGAAGTTGTGTCGCAGAGGAGTGAATGCAGATCACCCAGAGGTCAGGGCTCCCTCTGCTGGCTTGGTGACATAGCCCCCCTCCTAGGAGCGACTCCTGGCGCTCCACAAAACAAACAAAATAAAACAAAACTGGGAGCTTGGGAGGGGCTTCGGGAGGAGTCAGCAAACGGAGTCCAGGGTGGAAGAGGCGGAGGGAGGAGCCAGGGAGAAGGCGGGAGGAGTCCGGAGCGGGAGGCGATCCAGAGCCCAGCCATGAAGGTCAGTGGTGGAGCCGACGGAGGGAGGAGCCATGGAGTAGTAGTGGCCATCAACTCCATGGGACCGACCGATGGCGGCGAGCAGGCAGGTGGTCGCGGAGCCAGGGTGATGCAGAGGCGCTGGAGGTCCCAGGCGACACCGCAGGCTTTGGCAACTGATGCGGAGACGGGGATGAGAAGGGCGCGGCGGAGACAGAGTGACAGAGGACTGATGTGGAGCCGGGGAGGAGGAGCCTGACAGAGCCGGAGGGATGGAGGGGAGGCGGCTGGAGGAGTGGAATCCTGAGGCGACGGATGGTCGACGACTGACCAAGGCGTAGCCGGAGGGCGATGGAGCCTGGTGAAGCTGGTGGATGAGCGGAGGACGGTGGAGAGGAGGGAGCTAGAAGCCCAGGTGGAGCCGATGGGTCTACAAGCCGAGGTGGAGTCTGGGACTCGGAGGCGGGATGATGAAGCGAGGATCCTTCACCCACGGGCGCGATGGAGACTGGCAGACCCATGGCGAGCTCCAGGTGGAGGGCAGAGGATGAGGGCTGCTGTGATCCATCGTCGACATGTGGCAAGGGTGGGAGGGTGGGATAACTTGAGGTGGCGCCGCGAGGCGTGGGCACTGGACGGGGCGCACAAACCGCGGGCACTGGACGGGAGCGCCGAGCGCGCGGGCACTGGACAGGCGCACAAGGCGCGGGCACTGGAGGCTTTGCACGAGGCGCGGGCACTGGAGGCTTTGCACGAGGCGCCGGGACTGGAGGCTTTGCACGAGGCGCCGGCACTGGAGGCTTTGCACAAGGCGCCGGCACTGGAGGCTTTGCAGGGCAGGCGACCATCTTGGGAAGCGGCTCTGGGCAGGCGGCGGCCATCTTGGGCAGCGGCTCGGGGAAGGCGGCCATCTTGGGCAGCGGCTCGGGGAAGGCGGCCATTACTGGATTTGATGCGGTGTCCTTTTCCTCCTCAACACCCAACGTGAAAGCTGACCCCACAGTCACTAAACCGAACTCAATAAACTGAGCAAGTGACTCACGTGGACCCTCACGAACAAGTTTTGTCTTGAGTGGCTGATTTACTCCCTCATGATACAACTCAATCAATAAACAGTCGGGTATGTCAGAGAGGTAAGCCATGTCCAGAAACTCTTGAGTATAATCCTCAATTGATCGGGTGCCTTGCTTGAGGGCCAATAAACGTCTAGCGAGGGTCCTACCTGGCCATGGATCAGATGAAAAGCCGCTGGATCCTGGTGTAAGGTTGCATTCTGTCACGATTGAGGGGTCTGAGGCGTGCGGATCCATTTGCAGGCTTTTATTAAAGGAAGGCATGGTCAAACAGGCAGGCGTCAAACAGGGCAAACAGGAGTATCAGAGATGAGGCAAACACAAAATCCAGAGACAGGCGGTGGTCAGGTCAGGCAGCAAACAATCACAGAATCTAAAGACAGGCAGGGTCAAAACCAAAGAATCTACAACTAGGAAAACACAAGGAAACTCGGAAACAACAATAGAACAGGCGAACAATGCAACCTGCAGGTGAGGGGCCTGCTACTGAATTTATAGTCCTCAGACAGGAAGTTGTCGCAGAGGGAGTGAATGCAGATCACCCAGAGGTCAGGGCTCCCTCTGCTGGCTTGGTGACATAAAGCTAGAAGAGTGATTAATGATCAGCTGTCGAAGAACACATTTTAGAGAAGAAAGAAATCACCCACTGACTTCCAAAGCTGCTAAAAAAGTAACAACTTTTTACTTCAACAACCTTAATAGAAATATGAAAAGTATAATTTGTCTGTAAGTCAAAGTCATAGGTTTCTAGAAAAATTTATTTTCAAGTACAGCATAGATACTCGAAAAATGTTCTTAAGTACAATACTCAAGTAAAGACTTCAATACAGTCCACCTCTGGGCGTTGAAACCATAAAGGAGCATTGACCGCTCGACAGCTCACTAAACTACACACAGTGTGAAGTGAACAGCTGATGGGTAAAATACAGACTATGGTGTTTTGTAAGTGTTGTGGTCTTCAGTAGATGATTGCACACATTGATGATTGACATTGATGGTCAGTGATGAGCTGGATAGAAAGCAATCTAAATATTGCAAATCTAAATAAATAGTTTTTTTCATCAGATGCTCCTACAAACACATCAGTGAGGATAAACCCAGCTGGTTTAGTTCTGGAGGGTCGTTCAGTGACTCTGATCTGCAGCAGTGATGCAAACCCAGCAGTGAACTACACCTGGTACAGAGACCCTGAAGAACTCCTGAATCCAGTTCAGACCGGACCAAACCTGACCCTCAACAACCCTGACCCTACAGACAGAGGACTATACTACTGTAGAGCTGACAACAAACACGGATCTCAGAACACATCAATGCTGCTGGACGTCCAGTGTGAGTATTGCTAATATAGATATTTTATATACTTCTATACCATTAGTAATATTTCATGTAAAGCTAGAAGAGTGATTAATGATCAGCTGTCGAAGAACACATTTTAGAGAAGAAAGAAATCACCCACTGACTTCCAAAGCTGCTAAAAAAGTAACAACTTTTTACTTCAAGAACCTTAATAGAAATATGAAAAGTATAATTTGTCTGTAAGTCAAAGTCATAGGTTTCTAGAAAAATAATATATATAAATAATATTCAAGTACAGCATAGATACTCGAAAAATGTGCTTAAGTACAATACTCAAGTAAAGACTTCAGTACAGTCCACCTCTGGGCGTTGAAACCATGAAGGAGCATTGACCGCTCGACAGCTCACTCGGGGGGGGTCTAAGGTGAAACACCCGTGTCAATCACTGGGTGTGTGTGACATCTCACAGCCAACAATGAGAATGGCTTGCTTCGAGAAAGAGGATATTATTCATAGGGATAAAAACATTGGGTCAACACAGTGGTACAAATATTTATATATTTTTTTAAAAAGTGAATTTTGCTTCTGATTACTCAAACTAAACTACACACAGTGTGAAGTGAACAGTTGATGGGTAAAATACAGACTATTTGTAAGTGTTGTGGTCTTCAGTAGATGATTGCACACATACATTAACACATTGCCTACATCTGACACTTATAATCTAGAGAGGTTTAAACTTTTTTAACTGTTAAACCACATATTTTGTTTTTGATGAGCTAGATAGAAACAAATCTAAATATTGCAAATCTAAATAAATAGTTTTTTTCATCAGATGCTCCTACAAACACATCAGTGAGGATAAACCCAGCTGGTTTAGTTCTGGAGGGTCGTTCAGTGACTCTGATCTGCAGCAGTGATGCAAACCCAGCAGTGAACTACACCTGGTACAGAGACCCTGAAGAACTCCTGAATCCAGTTCAGACCGGACCAAACCTGACCCTCAACAACCCTGACCCTACAGACAGAGGACTATACTACTGTAGAGCTGACAACAAACACGGATCTCACAACACATCAGTGCTGCTGGACGTCCAGTGTGAGTATTGCTAATATAGATATTTTCTATACTTTATAGCATTAGTAATATTTCATGTAAAGCTAGAAGAGTGATTAATGATCAGCTGTCGAAGAACACATTTTAGAGAAGAATGAGAATGGCTTGATTCGAGAAAGAGGGTATTATTCATAGGGATAAAAACATTGGATCAACACAGTGGTACAAATATTTATATATATTTTTTAAATTGAATTTTGCATCTGATTACTTAAACTAAACTACAAACAGTGTGAAGTGAACAGTTGATGGGTAAAATACAGACTATGGTGTTTTGTAAGTGTTGTGGTCTTCAGTAGATGATTGCACACATACATTAACACATTGCCTACATCTGACACTTATAATATAGAGAGGTTTAAACTTTTTTAACTGTTAAACCACATATTTTGTTTTTGATGAGCTAGATAGAAACCAATCTAAATATTCCAAATCTAAATAAATAGTTTTTTTCATCAGATGCTCCTACAAACACATCAGTGAGGATAAACCCAGCTGGTTTAGTTCTGGAGGGTCGTTCAGTGACTCTGATCTGCAGCAGTGATGCAAACCCAGCAGTGAACTACACCTGGTACAGAGACCCTGAAGAACTCCTGAATCCAGTTCAGACCGGTCCAAACCTGACCCTCAACAACCCTGACCCTACAGACAGAGGACTATACTACTGTAGAGCTGACAACAAACACGGATCTCACAACACATCAGTGCTGCTGGACGTCCAGTGTGAGTACTAAAAGTCTTAATTAATTGTTAATATATAATGCAATTATAAGTACTTGATAGTTGTCTGGGAATCCAGTGTGAGTACTATGCAGTCTACTAGATGCAAGTACTTAATAATCGTATGGACATCTAGTGTGAATACTTGGTCAATTGCTGGGCATCCAGTGTAAGTACTTGTTAATCTACTTGTTAATCTTCTAGGCATACACAGGTAATCTTCTGGAGATCCAGTTCAGATGCTCCAGCACGTCTCAATTCCAAATGTTTAAAGTAATGGGCAAAATACAGATGTGGCATTTTGTCTGCACCTGAAATTTGTAAACCACACATTGTACATTCACTTTTTTTTATGCAGATGCTCCAAAAAACACATCACTGTCGGCGTTTCCCTCCAGCTCAGTGATGGAGGGCAAACCAGTGACTCTGAACTGTAGGACTGATTCAAACCCAGCAGAGCTCAACTACACCTGGTACAGAGAGACTGGATCTCAATTTGAGTTCCTCCAAACTGGATATAATCACACCTACACTGTGACAAACCCTTCACACAACGCATGGTATGGCTGTAATGCTCAAAACCAGCATGGCCAATGCAATGCAACAGTCCAACTTGATGTTCAGTGTGAGTACAAAGACAGAACTCAAATTAAATTTAAATTTAATTTTATGGACTTGATCCCTGATAATATAAATACTGTGAACAAGCAATAACTGCCGCAAACACATATAGTAACAATATTCTAGATTAATTTAATGTTCGGTGCACTAGTTACAGTGAAAATAAATGCAAATAAACATGAACAAGTTGCAAATTTACAAGAAAATTATGAAACAAAAGTATATTCTTTCATATAGTCAAAATATGACACAATAAATTGACATATTGCTTAAGTCCAAGACAATGGTATCATATAAACTACACTACACAGCATGCTATAAGCATATGGTGTAATACTTTATATGGTATGTGCATTACACAATAACTGATGGTATACAGTCAGTTATACATAGACTGCTTGCTAGAAAAGCAGGGAAATGGGTGCAGCACTGGCAACCAACAGCATTAGATGCTTTTTTTTTGACTAACCAAAAAGTAAATAAATATATTGTTCCTCTTTTCTACATCAACACTCTATTAACACTCAGCTGTTTTTGGTAATAAATGTATTTTCACCTTATATAGTAAGGGAACGTGCTTTTAACCAGTTAACGTGGTTTTAATGTTGCATTTTTTTTTTATTTAATCATTAAAATTACTAGCATTTTTTTTTACATTGTGGAGACCATTTGACACTTTAAAGATCATTTAAAATTAAACTACTTTTTACCAAAAACAAATTACAAAAAAATTGACTTAAATTTAAAATATAAAGAATAAAAACTGATTCAAAGTAATAAAACACTATTCAGTATTAATTTTAAGATTCATATATTTTAAATATACTAAATTTACCTTAATCATTACAAATGATAAATACAAAAACATTTGAATACATAAAAATGTCCTGTTAGATGTCCATGTTTATCTTAAAAAAAATCATATTCTCTCTTTCAGTTATGCCCAAAGTCAACAGCTCTTGTAGCAGAAACAGTGTAATGTCGTGTGTCTGTGAGGCTCATGGGAATCCCTGCCCTACACTAGAGTGGCGTCTGTCTGGGCATGCGCTCACTAACTCTACAGAAACACCCATCAGTGAGGAGAAGTTAGGAAGCACAGGAGTGAAGAGCGTCCTGACCCTCCGTCAGTCCCTCTCAGACACAGACGTCCTGCAGTGTTTCAGCTCAAACGTTTACGGCAGCGCAAGTCAACAGTTTCAGCCCATCTCATCAACACAAGAGACCAGTGAGTCTAACATACTACAACACATGCTATAATTGTGATGTTCTATATAAGGTTATAGTTAAGTAAATATGAAGCAAAAATAAACTTTAACTGAACTATATATATTAGGGCTGCAAAACTAATGATAGTAAACAAGCATTAAATCAATATTACTTTTAAAGTTAAAATATTTTAATTGTATTAAATTGCAACTTCATCATTACAATGTGTAACTACATATATTTAAATACATGACAAGTTTCAATAGAAAAGTATATTCTGGATTACCGACCTACATGTGGCAGTACACTTTAACCATATTTCAACGATAATACAGGTTATTATGAAATTCAAACGTTGCTCTTAACTGGGTCAAAAGTACTTTAATTTAATTTTGCATTTAATTTTAGTATACAATATTTTTATAAACAACATGCAGTTGTTTCTGCAAAAAGTATTAAAATTAGTCTGTTTTACTCACCCTCAAGGCATTCTAGGTGTATATGACTTTCCTTTTTGCAATAAATCCAGTTGTAGTTGAAACAAAAATGGTCTTACCTATTCCAAGCTCCATCATTGCAGTCAGCAGGTGTTTCTGTTGAACAGAACACGAGACCTTTTATAAAGTAAGTAAACTACTTCCTTTGCTGCTATAAACAAACTTGTGACACTATATCTCAGAGGCATCCACCGGAACAGCTTGCATGTATGACGGATACCGGGGTGAGAGAAAAGTGCTTATTACATTCAAACGCTGATATTTTTCTCCCCTCTTCCCTGGAAACAACAAAAAAGCCATTGTCACTGCCCTCCACTCAACCCTCACATATCTGGACAAAAAAAATATATATCAGAGTGCCGTTTATAGACTTCAGTTAAGCATTCAACACAATCATTCCTCAACAACCCATTCACAAATTGACTTCGCTGCTGGACTTCCTGACTGGGAGACCTAACACAGGGGCTCCCCAAGGATGTAAGCTGAGCCCCATTCTTATTATTGGTGGGTCTCATTAACAACACAGATGAGACAAATTACAGGAGCTAGCTAAGCCACTTAGCTGGGAGATGCAGAGACAACTCTGAAGAAGACGAAGGAGACTGTTGCTGACTTCAGGAGAGTACACAGAGGACCTCTCCTGGACTAACAGCACTGCAACACTGGACGAGAAAGACCAGCAGTGACTCTACTTCCTTTGCAAACTGGGCCCCTATCATGTGCACCTTCTACAGGGCATGGGACACTGGCCTGTTTAAATAAGTACACTCTGAGCTCTCTGTAACTTTAAACAGACTGGCAAGCTCTTTTGCCCTACAGTCATTATACAGCATCTGCACTGTTTGAGACCCATTTGAGTCTGTTTTTATTTCTCCTGAGAAACATCTGAGATGGTTAAATAGCAGCAAGATCTCCTAAACTATGAAAGACCAAACTCTAAGTAATAAAACTCTGCTTTCCAGGTTTCCATCCTCTGTCAGTGCTGCTCGGAGCCGCTGTCGGTGCAGCAGTGATGATAATCTTGTGCATCATGATGCTCTGCTATGAACGGTGGGTACAAATGCCCTTTGAGGGATAAGAAAATTTTCAGCTGGATAACATATTGTTCTAAGGAGATTTTACCTGGTTTTGTTATTCTGTATAAGCATTTTTTTTTATGATTTTCAGGAGAAGGAAAGAAAAACCTTCAGAATCCAGGCAAGACGACACGTCTGGACTCATTCTGACTCAAATAGTGAGTAATTCGTTCTCAAAAACATTACAGACAGTGCTTCAGCAGATCTTCACTCATTTAGCTGTTTGTTCTCCATCAGGCCGTTGCTCTGGATCATGACATTCAGTTTGTTCACGCCGATAACGGCATGCTGTCATCCACCGCACCGAGTGAACCACAATCTCTTCATTATTCCTCCATCGATTTCTCAAACACTGAAGCGCCGTCAGGAGAGATCAGGGGCATGGCCTCGCTGACCAGTGAATACGCTACGATCAGACACCGTCCTGAAGAAGCTGCAGACCCAGAGAACACCACAGAGCCCAAACAAGAAGAAGACATGACAGCAGAGATCACAGACACTTCTTCACCGGCATCAGAAGACGTGATTTATGGAAACATGAGCCATCACCACAGACAGAAGGAACCGCTGGTCACCGCAGATGATGCTGAAAAGATAGACTGAACCAAAGCCTTCAAATCTTTGCGCACCAGAAGAGACTGTTCATCCAAAAATGGCAATTACAAACCTATAGACTTTCTTCTGTGGAACGTCTGTTTTTATGTTATGTTTAGTTTACCCTAAAAGACAAATTTCCTATTCATTTACTTACACGCAAGTCGTCCAAGATGTACATGACTTTTTTTCTTCAGCAGAACAGTAAAAAAGATTTTTTACTTAAATTCTGCCCATTGAGGATTCATAAAATGCAAGTTATCAGCTGAAGCCACATTGTGAGTCAAAAAAAGCACATACAGGTAACACAACATTAAAGGAACATCCATGTTAATTTATATATGCTTGTTGTCCAAAGTAGATACGGTTCCCTAATTTTTAACCCCATTCTATCTGAAAGTGTGTAGACTATAGCCTTTGTCATATTTATTGCCTGCCAAATTAACAAATGTAAATCTTTAAAGTATGACGCTTACTATATAGGTATATGGCAGACTATATAGGTATATACACAGACACCTTACATACAGACCGCAGTAATTTGATAAAATCCCTTCTGCTTTCAGCTTCTGGCAGTATCCTGGGAAAAAAACACACTGGATGGCTATTTACTTTACTTATTTAAGATGAACAGTAAAACAGAATTCAGAACATAAGAAGTATTACCATAATACAATGTTGACATATCTTATCAAGAAGAAATACATTTCATATTGGATTCATATTACATTTGTGTTGGATTGAGTTTTTAATGTGATTTAACACATATAAAGAAATGTGTTGAATATTCAGTATGCTTCATACTGATTTGCATAGATTTCTCACTAAATTCTGACTAAAGGGGAAGTGGTGAATCTCTAACATGTTGCTCCTCTATTCAGTCTAGAAGCATCAGATTGAGCTCTGAGAGGATTTCTGTTGTCTTCATCTCTCTTCTCTGTTAAGCCATTTACACATGAAACACAGTAGTTTTGTTTGAAACGTTCAAGATATGCATGTTTTCTTTCTCTTATTTTAATCTTTAAAATGTCAGAGATGGGTAGTAAATGATTACATGTACATGTAAATTATTCTACAAATCAAGCACTCATGATCATAATCAGATTACAGTTACTTCTATTCATACAAATAAATCATAAATCAATTCTTCCTAATTCTTTTTTTCTATTTTAAATGTTTTAAATGCTGTCATATTCCAAAAATGTTTACATAATATAATGTGTTCTGAATATATTTATGTATAAATATATATATATATATATATATATATATATATATAAATATATATATATATATATATAAAATACATACAAAATTCATATATTTGAAAATGTAGTTAAATCAAGAATCAAGTGATTTGTTCAAAAAAGTTGGGAGGCAAATTAAAGACAAGCTATAAAAGTTGAAACTGTTTTGAAACAGCTGAAAGAAAAGTGTATTTAAATGATGGAAATACTGATGAGGTTCCTCCTCATATTTTTTTCCTCTGTTTAACAAGCTGAATTATCATGAAAGCACTTTCATGTGAACGTAATCAAAGAGCAATAAGTGCTGTAGATGTTTGTTGTACATATCGTTTGATTAATTCTGCCACAGAGAGTAGAAGCTCTAGAAGGGTCCTGTGTGCTCATACCCTGCACATTTCATATTGACCAACAACTTAACATTTACCTCACTGACGCAAAGAGAGAATGGCCTGACACTAGACTGTTAAAAGGAGAAATATTTGGCAATGCTACACAGAAAAACTGCAGCGTGCGCTTCAATAATGTCAATCAGAGTCATGATGGGTCATATTACTTTGGAGTTGAAGCCAATGGTAAATTTTGGCAAATGGATATTTACATGGTAAATCAATTATAAACTGAGATGAAAATTTTACATTTAAATGTAACTGATGTAAAAGCAGGCATGAGAAACTCACTCACTCACAAAAACTTTCTCATTTAAATGTTTGATAAATGACTTACAGATTGTGTCTCTTCCAATTCCACACCCAGTCATCAGGCTTCCTTCAGAAAACTCTCTGTCTTTGCTAGAGAAGATGAGATATGAGTTTGAGGTGCATTAATGACATTGTGCAATGTATTGGAAAGGAAAGACTTTTGTCTTTTGTCTTAGGTTTTGAGCATAAAAATATCAAAAATTAGCATTTGACAGTCTCACAAATAAAAAAAAGGCTTCAAGTCTACATGATAATTTTATTGAATTTAATTATTTAATTTTACAAATATTATTTTGAATAATGCATTTAAGATAAAGAATTTGTTATTCATAACTGGAAAGCTTCCAAATTTTGGATATTGAGCGTTTATGAAATAAGAATTAGAAAGTCAGCATTCTACTGTTTACAAAATTGTGAAAGTTGGCATTTACAAATAAAGTTATAAACCACACTCCAAAAAAATATTTCCTTACTACTGTATATAAGCATGTAAAACAGTGTTTCTCAACCCTGGTCCTGGGTGCCCCCCAACACTGAACATTTTGTATCTCACTAATCAAACACACATGATTTAACTTATGAGCTTAGAAGAAACTTCAGGACCTGATATGGGTGTGTGAGATAAAGAAGACATAGAAAATGTAGAAAATGAGTGTCAGGGGGCGCCCAGGACCAGGATTGAGAAACTCTGAATGTAAAACATCACTTTGGTGTCCTCTGGTGTTACTAATGTGCGGTTTCTATCCTCTCCACTGGACGGCAGAAGCTTCACTTTCAGCCTGACACTTTAAGACAACTGGCGTGAAAACACAACATGACATGCAGACGGTTTCAGTACAGACACTACCGCTGACGACTCTGTGAAAGACATCACGTATAAAAACATCACACATTCACATAAAAACAAGTCGTTTGTAAAAAAAGGGCAGGACCATAAAGAGAGAAATAAATAAAAGAACATTAATTTATAGCTGTTTTCCATCTGGAAAACTCAACTTAAAGTTTTTACCGCCGGATACGGGCACCATTCAGGGTTCATTTAATATATGAAATGTTCTGGGTTACTAGCCCTTGTTAATTGTCTTTGATAAATCTGCTAAATGAAAAAAAAATGTTTATTGTATTTTTACATAAACATAAACAAATGCTTTTCTATGGCATTAAACCTCAAATGTCAATTATACATTGGATTGGTTTATTCTTTAAATAAAAAAGCTAAACTATGAATGGTGTCATAAAGTTATACCAAAACTAAAATTAAAACAATGGAAGCACCCTTAAGATAATCCGTAGAAAGAAAAAACCACCGAGACATCTTACGCACACAGAATAACACAACTAGACTTACAATCAATAGCCACTTTGAATGATTACATAATTGTGGCATCTGTGGTTGTAAAAGTCACAAAATTGCGCAGCTCTATTTCTGAGCACTGAGAATTATCCTCAACATGAACACTTAACACTTTGAAACAACAATTTGTTCAAGCAAATATGTAGAAATGTTGAATATTCATTATATTTGATACTGATTTGCATAAACTTCTCAGTCAAGATGCTGTCACTGAGTGTGGTCTAAAGGAGAAGTGGGAAACCTCTAATATAAGCTCAACTGCTGGTTTCACACACAGTTCTCCCTCCATTCGCTGTAGAAACATCAGCTTGAGCTCTGAGAGGATTTCTGTCTCTTCTCTGGTAAGTCATTTACAAACAATACAGTAAAACTCACTCCTGTAGTTTTCAGATTTTTAAATGCTCAATATAAGCATGTCTTGTTTTTTTTCTTTCATTTTTGCTTTTAAATGTATTGTTCTGTGTTCCCATATAAAAATTGGCCTTTAGAAATAAAGATACCATACCAACACAAGAGCTATAGATTTATACACAAATCATTATTTAATTTTTACTTCTTTATCTATCTATCTATCTATCTATCTATCTATCTATCTATCTATCTATCTATCTATCTATCTATCTATCTATCTATCTATCTGTATACATAAATGTGTGTGTGTGTTTATTCTGCTGTAAGGTGAATGTAAATCATGGAAAGACTGGTGACGTTCCTCCTCACTGGATCTCTGATACAAGGTCTCATTTTTATAGATTATTCCTCTTTTTAACAAGCTGAATTATTATGAAAGCACTTTAATTTAAACTTTGTGAAATTGAAGAGCAATAAGTGTTGCAGAAGTGAGTTCTGCTTTTAAACTCTATGATCACTTCCCTCTCTCTGTTTGTCTGCATCTGTTTTAGGTGTTTTTTGTGAGTTCAGTATCAATCTGCCAAAGAAAGTAGAAGCTCTACAAGGATCCTGTGTTTTCATTCCCTGCACATTTGATGTTGATAAAAACATGAAAATGATCTCACAGATAAAGCAAAGAGAATATGGTATAAAGGAAACCCTTACTCTGTAGTGTTTGACTCAGCAGACCTAACACTAAACTGTTCAAAGGAGAAATATTAGGCACTGCTACACAGAAAAACTGCAGCACACGCTTCGATAATGTCAATCAGAATCATAATGGATCATATTTCTTCAGACTTGAAGATGATAAAGTGAAATATAACTTCATAAATAATCCACTCTTACAAATTGTCGTCTCAGGTGAGTTTCATATTGTTCACACAAATTAAAATAAATCTACTACTGAACAATACATCCCTTCATTTTAGGATATATTAATCTATATCTTGTAACATCTCTATGTGTTTTTCAGGATCTCCACCCAAACCCACATTGAGTGTCTTTAAGGATCAGCAGGAGGTGATGAAGATGGAGGAGGTGATGGAGGAAAGTTCATTGAGTCTGCGCTGCTCTACTAAGATCTTCTGTCCGTCTCGTCCTCCATCTCTCACGTGGACCTCGTCTCTCAATGAGAACATCACAGGACAGCAGTATCAGAGCCAATCAGAGCTCGTCTCTGATCTGAACTTCACTGTTTCTCACCGTCTTCACAAAGTCACTTTCACCTGCACCGCAACACACCAGCTACAGAGGAATATAACAACACAGCGCTCCCGTATGATACGAGTTCAGTGTAAGACAGGAACTACATCAATCCATTCTGACTTTTCATCTGTAACTAGTGCTGTGACTCATGATTTTCAATGCTTTTCAGATGCTCCTACAAACACATCAGTGAGGATAAACCCAGCTGGTTTAGTTCTGGAGGGTCGTTCAGTGACTCTGATCTGCAGCAGTGATGCAAACCCAGCAGTGAACTACACCTGGTACAGAGACCCTGAAGAACTCCTGAATCCAGTTCAGACCGGACCAAACCTGACCCTCAACAACCCTGACCCTACAGACAGAGGACTATACTACTGTAGAGCTGACAACAAACACGGATCTCACAACACATCAGTGCTGCTGGACGTCCAGTGTGAGTACTAAAATGGAAATAAAGTGTAATTTTATCCCAACGTCAGAGCCACAGAAGGATTTATTTATTTATTTATTTTGATGGTAATGCAATAATGAATATACAAAATAACAGAAGAAAAGGCAGGGAAAGCAGTAGCTTATTATCATTTATAGAGAAATGGGTTGCTGTGAAAACAGCTGGTAAAAAAGGTGTTATTATACTCTACTACTGAGAAATTTTAGTACGCTGCAGACATTTCATTAAGATATATTTCCAATACTTCCATACATGTTATTTTATAGTTAATGTTACTAGTATAAAAAAAAAACTTTGAAAAAAAGGTCATAATGCTAAATATCATTACATTTAGTGCAAATACTTTGTAATCTGTCCAGTGTGGCTCTGAAACCTGTAAAATACAAAGATTTTAACCTGTAGCCTTTTAAATCTTGAACAGAAGCCGCGTATTAACCTGATCCCCGATAACATAACTACTGTGAACTGTCATGAAATTTCTATTTTTATAAACTAAAGTTTGCATACTAGAAAAGCTGTGAAAAGGGGAGCGGCACTGTGACAAACACCATCATTTACAGAAAGTGCATGTGAGAGAACAGTTAGAGATTTGGTTTCCCGTTTGTAAATGATCTGGACAGTCACTGTCTCATACGTGCAAACATACCGGGCATTAAAGCTCATCCTGATTCTGATTCAACATTTTTACAGCATTTTGGTAATGCAAGGTTTAAATAAAAAACTTTTTTAAAACTGCTCTCAAAGTAGCTCTTAAATTATTTTTAGCATAGACAAATTAAGTTGATTACTCAAATGAAATTATATTGTATATTATAAAATATATTGTCAAAATTTAACAGTTTTATTCTACAGTTGTTCTAAAAAAAAGAACCAATCTGTGAAATGCACATAACAGCTTTAGCATAAAAAAATACAGATGAAGATAATTAAACTTAAATTTGTCAAACAAGATGTATACCATTACCAACTTACTAATACTAAACTTACTAATAAATGTTTTGCATAATGACAAACCAAAAAAAAGTTTTCACAAAGTAACGTGGTTTTACTGTAAAAAAAAAAAAAAAAAAAGTGTTTTATCATTAGAATAACAGTCATGTTTTACACTGTAGACCTCATCAAGATCTTCTAGTACATAACAGTCATATTCTCTCTTTCAGTTGCGCCCAAAGTCAACAGCTCTTGTAGCAGAAACAGTGTAATGTCGTGTGTCTGTGAGGCTCATGGGAATCCCTGCCCTACACTAGAGTGGCGTCTGTCTGGACATGCGCTCACTAACTCTACAGAAACACCCATCAGTGAGGAGAAGTTAGGAAGCACAGGAGTGAAGAGCGTCCTGACCCTCCGTCAGTCCCTCTCAGACACAGACGTCCTGCAGTGTTTCAGCTCAAACGTTTACGGCAGCGCAAGTCAACAGTTTCAGCCCATCTCATCAACACAAGAGACCAGTGAGAAACAAAACAACAGATCATAAATTATATCTTTACCCATGTGAAAATAATATAATAATGACACTTAAAGTACACTTACTTTAAGACTTAAAAAGTGCATGATGTAATGATTCACATTGGAAATTTCCTTAACTATGAAAGACCAAACTTTGGCCAATAAAACTCCACTCTCCAGGTCTCCACTTCCCATCAGCGCTGCTCGGAGCGGCTGTTAGTGCATCACTGATGATGATTCTGTGCATCGTCAAGCTCTACTCTGAACGGTGGGTACAAACAAAGTCTCTTTAAAACAACTCTTTGAAAACCCTTGTGGGCATCCAAGTGCAGCACTTAACTCTTTGTATTGGACAACAACAAATTCTCCCAAACTGTTCACTAAACTTACGATTAAATTTTATATTTGAAATCACCAGTGAAATCTACCAACAACTGGGCGTGTTAGGGTGAAACAACCATACTGTAAACTAAATTCATTTCAGTTCAAAATTCATTTATTTGAATGACAGTAACACTTTTAATGGTTTTAGTTTTTGTTACATCTAATCATCTATTGTTCTGATGAGACTTGGTCTATACAACAGATCTTCCTCTGACTTTGAAGATGAAGATGTGAATCTGATTGTGGTTTTGAACAAGCATTAACTTTAGGAAAAAAACAAAAAACAATTTTATAAATTTCAGAAAGAGTATTAAAAAGTCTAAAAGAAAAAAATTAATTTCAGTTAAAAGAATCCAGGCACCTAAGTTCTGATGAGACTTGGTCCTACAACTTCCTCATCATGAAGACAAGATGTGAATCTGATTGTGGTTTTGAACAAGCGACACGTCTGGACTCATTCATTCTGACTCAAATAGTGAGTAATTCGTTCTCAAAAACATTACAGACAGTGCTTCAGCAGATCTTCACTCATTTAGCTGTTTGTTCTCCATCAGGCCGTTGCTCTGGATCATGACATTCAGTTTGTTCACGCCGATAACGGCATGCTGTCATCCACACCAACAGAGTGAACCACAATCTCTTCATTATTCCTCCATCGATTTCTCAAACACTGAAGCGCCGTCAGGAGAGATCAGGGGCATGGCCTCGCTGACCAGTGAATACGCTACGATCAGACACCGTCCTGAAGAAGCTGCAGACCCAGAGAACACCACAGAGCCCAAACAAGAAGAAGACATGACAGCAGAGATCACAGACACTTCTTCACCGGCATCAGAAGACGTGATTTATGGAAACATAATCAAATCAAAAACAAATATTATCTGATTATGTAATCCGTATGAAACCAAAGGGAGGTCGGCCGACTGTCTTTCCTGTACCTGAGCTCATTTTATGTAGTCACTCGCACACAAATGCCCTTACCTAGATACAAAAAAATATATAAATAAAGATTAATCTAATTTTTAAATAGTTTTTAAAGAAGACCTGCTATGAGGAATAAGAATAAGAAAAATTGACCTCGTGATTTTATATAGAATTTATATATTTATTTATTACTAATTGTGTAACGAATTTACTTTTCGGACAGAATAATTAGTAATTTAAATAAATATTGATTATATAATTAGTAACTAATTAATTACTTTTTGAAAGTAACCTACCCAACACTGATGCATCTTTGAGCTCCACAGAGCTTTTTAGAGCAACTTAGGGGGTTGTTCATCTAAAACTTACAATTATAAACCTACAGAACGTTTTTAACAGGACAGTTCATTCATGGCAGAAGTAGAAACGTCACTATTTTGTCTTCTTTTGGGTTGAAGTGACTGTCAGGCTTCGATGCCGCTCGAGCCACATGCTTCATGTTTCAGATGCTTCAGACTGATTTGGTGAACTGGGTCAAAAACTACATTCAAGAACCAGACATCACTCCAGACTGTATGAAGCATTACAGGTAATAAAGTTTTAAATAATGTGTATCTTGCGCACACCAAGCATTTCACTTCATAAGACCTCAGAGAGATGCTTTTTGGTAATGATACCAATTGACTTGCATTTATGAATCACCTACATTTTGAGTGGTGAGTCCAGCCATGTTTTTGGTTCTCTGCATCATATTTATTAACATTATGATGGTCAGAAAACCAGAGCTATTTTAAGGTGTTTTCAGAACACGTTTGTGGGAAAAGGGGCAAAATAGGTTAAATATTTGGTGAGAAGCGTACTTTCCCTTAATGTGTAGTTTGTGTCCCACGTTTATTTGTGAACACTGTCAACTTCTTCTGGGGTCACACTTTTAGGTCCAGTCACACTTCACCCCCTTAACCCTACCTTTTCGTTTCATTCATGTGAAGGGTTAGGGCTGTCTCAATTCTCTTTTGGTCAGAGCTAGATAGCCCTTCACACGAAGATGTTATAGGACAAAGGGGCATGAGAATTATCAGCAAAAGTCTATAAGGTAGCCTATAGGACCTAGAGTATTTTTGCACTTATTTATTTATTTTCTTTATTTATTTTTTGTCATTTTGGCTTTATCTAGTGTTTCTGAAAAAGCAAGTCTACAGTCACTAATAATAATAATTATTTCATGATGAAGACTGATATTGCTATATTCTTTAAATGTTTCCATAAACATCTGTCCGGAAAAAGCTGGGAATGCTGTTTTTCGTTAGTTTGTGTTTAAATTAACTCCTGTCAGGACATATGGTACACATATGGTGTTTTTCTGATATAGTACATAATAACAATGATAATAATATTGTGATGCATTAATTTTGATAAAATAAAGTCAACAGTAAATTAAATGGTGTCTAGTGATCATCTCTGGCTGAAGATAACTTACGGATACCTACTTTGAAGATCAGTGGTAGGTAAAATTGCAGAACACGTTCATTCATTCCGGTTCATACGGTTTCTTTATTTTTCGACTGTGTTGCTGATAACGTAGCTCTAATAAATAAAGAGAAGCGACAGCGGGTGTTAGATCAATAAGCACAAATACTTCCTTTCCAGATCTCTCAAGACATTTGGCGACGTGTCAATCATCACAAACATCCTCTTAGAAACATTCAGGACAGAAGGAGTGAAGGTTTACTTTAAACCATAGACTTTCTATTCTTACAGATGTTCATTAGTTAAGTTCATTAGGCTAAGGCTAAATACAAAAAGCTCATATAATCTAAATGGCTGAACTCGGGTCTTGCACAGCTGCCATCAACACTAGTTCACACCTCAAAGGCCCCAGTGATGGTTTGACAAGTGTTTTGTTTTGTTTTGTTCAACCGGAAGTTGTTTATTAAAAACTAACAACATTTTTAAAATGAACAAACTCAAACCACCTCCTTCACAACATATGTGCTTCAGAAGAAGAATTTATTGTACAGTCAATAATTATTCAGTTTTCCAGAAAGAGGGAAGACTATATATCTTATAAATAGCGTGTGTGTATATATATATATATATATATATATATATATATATATATATATACACACACACATACATACATTTGTATATATATACTATAAACAGTTTATATATATATATATATATATATATGCAGGTATATATATATATAGTATAAACTGACCTGAAACATTACAATGTAAAACCAATTTAGGTAAATAATATTATTTCATTTTCATACTGCTTCACAGTCAGCTGAAACAAAAGATGAAGACATACAGGAACTTGGAAGTCATTTTAGTTTATTTTCTCATGAACTCTTTTGCAACAAACGGTCAAGCACACAACTTTATCAAAGTACAGTTTTCCATTCAAGGACCTTGACCGAACAACGTCTGACAGCACAACATGGAGACAAATGTGAGGAAGAGGAAGGTATAAATCCATGTCAGCCACTACTTCACTGCTGTGAAAACCCCGTATGTAAAAAGCAAACATGCACGTGTTACACAGGGGAAAAAAGAAACATTTTCAGTAGGGGACTTTTCAGTTAAAAAACTTTTTCTTTTTTTTTTTTTTTTACTGCAAACCCAATACAGCTCTAACACCTCATCTGTACAAACATCAGTGGCAGAGCTCAAACGATTGAGATTGTAAAGATCACGCTTGGCAGTAGAAGCTTCAGTTGAAAGCTCAGCTTGGCTCGAAACGAAGGGTTGCCGTTGTTAAGACATCAAGGTGTTCGATTCTAGTAGAAAAATGGCTGTGTTTTTCATGTCTGGAATGCTCTAAGAGAAGATTTTAGTGTGCGTGTGCTATCTCTACAGAGACTCGTAACGTGCAAGAGAAGAAACATCTCAAATCATCTAAAGTAATCACTCCACTACTGCTAAACGAGCTGAGGAAGACGTGTGGATACTCAGGAACATGAATACTGTGTGCGACATACAAAAGACGGACGACGGAAGGCAGAAATGTCTTAGAAACGGTGATCTAAAAATACAGTTTGGCAATAGACCACCAGGGGGCAGTGTAGAAAAATGAATGCTCATGAGATCCTCAGATAGTGTCGATTGATCGCGATGCTGTAAAACCGTACGAAATATTAGCCGTCAAGTTTCTATTCGACCGTAGGAGATTCATAAAATGTTAGAAATACACTCGTTTTGGTTCATCTGACAAGCAAATGTAAATACAAGTGCTTCAGAAAGGTGAAAAAGCAAACGCTAAACTAGAAAAGTAATGTATCTAGAAGAAAGAAGCACAGGTTGTGCTGCATAGAAACTACCCAAGTCCAGGACTAAAAAGCTCTTAAGGGACGTTTCCCTCTTGAATTTAAAAGTCCCTTTACGTCTCTAGATTCAGAGCACTTTAAACAGTGGTTAATACACATAATAAAACAACATTGAAATGGAGACTAGATGCTTTTTCTTCACTTTTTTTCGATTTTCTTCAAAAAATATGGGAAGCCCTCAGTCATTTCGGAAACAAGATGTTCTTAACCAGCCGTTTGATTCACCCTCGCAAATATACATTTGTACATTTTTGGTATGTATATCATCTGAAAAGGAATATATTTATATATCTAGAATATTTACAGACCGATGAAACCATCTTATGTCTGTCTACAGACAAAAATATCCTCATCTAACAGAGTCTGACGCTAAACTCAACATGTTCTGTCATACAAACAGAAAAATTAACACAAAGATGCCCTGTATGCCATAAATCAAAATAAGAGTAAAAAAGTCTTATTTTTATATTTTTATTTATTAATCAATACTAAAAAATGTCATAAAAATTATTATATTTAATATTGTATTATTGAATATATATTTTATAATTCTTCGATACAAATAATATTTAATGTAATAATATTACAGTATTTATTTTTTACAGTAACACTGTAAAATACTGTATTACAGTAATGAGAATTGCTCTTTAGAATAATTCTACATGCATTAAAATGCATTAAATTTGGAAGGGGCGGTAATTATCTTTAATTTTCACAACAAACTTAAACTAAACACATTAAGGAATTATTTTAGACTTCTTAAAAATAGGCTTTTTTTTTCCATTAACAGACTTTTTTTTCTTTTGATCTATGGTGTTTGTGTGTAAACTGGTAGATGTGTAGTTGAGCAAGCATTTTTTTTGTGAAAAAAAGGCGTGAGGTTAGAAATGCATCAGATCTGTTGCAGTTCAATGGCCTTTCCCTCCATACGCAGCAAACGAAAAAACAAGATATAAGACAAAACACCAAATAAAATGCAGTGAAAACGCGAGACTATGTTCTTGTAGGCTTTAGTACCACCGCGATGCGATATTTTTCGGCTGGATTACGTTATTAGAAGAAACAGGACATAAACAAACCGCCAGAAGACAAACACACTCACAGAGAGAAATGCTGAAAACAGCAAAGCTTTGAGCGGTAGATCCATTGCTCCGAAACACTGTCTGTAGTCGAGAAGGCTAAAATCATCAGAAGACACAAAGGCAACGTCTCCAGATGTTGGATGGCGATGAGAATGTTAAGGAGAAACACTGTAAAATGTGGTTGCATATATAATCGGTATTAAGGACAGTCGTTATAAAGAGGACATCTTTAAAAACAGCACATGGAGGAGTCAGGCGGAACGAGCGGCCGTTGAGGAAAGCTAAAGAATCATCTGTCTGTATGTGTGTGTGTGTGTGTGTGTGTGTGTGTGTGGCTGAAGACACCTCTGGAAGAGGAAGTGCTCGGAGGACGGAGACACACACTTCCTGTCACACCGGTCATTGGGTCAGAGTGCTGGAAGCCCTGAAGTAGGACAGGAACTTGAAGCACAAGCTCACGACAAAGTACCAGATGTTCCTGGCCATCTGAGAGCGAGCGATGAAGACGCGCCAGATGAACACCAGCAGCACCGTGTTGAATGTGTATCGGATGTTTCTCAGCCTGTGAACGAGGATCAATAATTCAATGACGCACCAAACACTCTTACTGACTATCAGCTTGCAAACTCAAGGTGCGTTCAATTAATCTTCCTTGTCTCTATGGAGGATGGAGTGTGTTCATAGGCCACAGCGCCACTATTTATTCTCCCTCATGTAAAACTCCTCACCTCAGAAGACCTTTTTTTACAATGCAGATAGATATACATATATATAAACTATTGTTACTTATATTATATTACATTATCTTATAGAAAGAGAACATTTCTGTAGAAAAAAATAGAAATTAAAAAATAGTATGTTTTGTTATTTAGACAAAAAATATTATTAATTATATTAATGTTTTTACAGAAACAAAATAGTACAAAATAAAACTATAAAACAATAGAAAATAAAAAACAGCATAATATAATGTAATATACGATAAAAGTATTTTTAATCACCAAGAAAGCATTAAATCTATTAAAAGTAAAATAAACACATATCTAAAAATACATTTATAATCCTTTTTCTGTATTCTGTCCAAACATGCCATTTTATCTAATTTACTAATTTCATTTCTATAATGTAATATATCCATCAAAAGAGACAATAAACATCTCAAATATTAACAAAACAAAATAGTTTGTTAATTAATTCTAACTGAGAAGGTGTTATCAGATGGACGTACTTCCTCAGGTGCTGTCTGGCGGCGGGAATGTCGGACATGTCTTCGTTCAGAACGTACTTCTTGGTGCCGATGCAGTAATTCTCGATGTACAAGGCCAGTTCAGCTGCCGGACGTCAAAGTTGAAGGTCTGAAATATCACGAGGATGAGTTGAACACAGTTTAGCCCTCACACTGACTGGTTCGGAGGTGTGTGTGTGTGTGTGTGTGTGTCCGTACCTTCCTGTCGTCGGCGCTCAGCTGACTCATCAGCATGTTCATGTTGTCTGAGTTCCACTCCCAGTCCTGACTGCTGAAGTACTCCAGCAGACCGATGGCTTTGTGCAGACGGTTGAAAATACGCATCATTCTGAATGAACACAGATTACACAAACATAATTACACTACTTCTTATAAAGTTGTTTTTTCCGTATATTATAATGTTTAAAGTGATATTAATAATTATATAAATATAATATAATTATCTAGAATCTATATTATATAATCTATATAATTATCTATATTATTATACATAATATAAATTATCAACATGATGCAATAATTTAAGTGAAAAATTTGTCCTAAGACAAGAAAGCTCTTTCATTTTAGGACAACTTTGATGAAAGCTTGACTAGTCTATATATAAGCTTTTTTTTGCTTACTCAAAATAATTGTAAATTTTTAAAATGAATAAATAAATAGCTTAAATTGTAAAATACAATATAAAAAATTAACAATAGTTTTTAAAATATATTTGCATTACCAAAAGGTCTTCTGAGGTCATATGATAACATAATATAATAACATTCCTAAACATAGAAATGGCCTTTTTAGTGTGAAAGCACAATTAAAAAAATATATATATATATATTTGTTAAAACTACATGTCGTTTATCTCTGCAGACATTTTATTTCAATAATATAAAGCAATATAATATAATGCCATATAATGTATATCATAGATTAATCAGAACGTGCAATGAATACATTTCTAGAAATTGTAAAAAACTTATCTATGAGGTATGTGTTTTTGCAAATAAATATTTTAATATTTCATATTTTTCATTTCTATTCTATTATAAAATAAATAGAATTAAAAAATTATATATTAATATATATATATATTACATTCATATATTTATATTTTATGCATATGTGTGTGTGTGTGTGTGTGTGTGTGTGTTATTTTATCAGAACAGAACAGATCATGTAAGTATATGCTTTATGAGTCTTAAGGTGGTTCTCACTGTGGTTTCTGTCCTGACAGTCGGAGGAACAGGTCGTAGATGAGCGCAGGGAACTTGTGACTGACGAGGATCCAGTACTGGTTGATCAGGTAATTGGAGGTGATGTTGGCGTTCGGCCGACGGAAAGCCTGTTCAGAGGATTCCTCTTAAACGTTGACATCACGTGATGCTCTGGAAAGCAAAAGGCACTGTTTATAATATGATAACTAAGCCACTGGTACTGCAGCATGAATCTGGGAAGTGCTAACAGGAAGAGGAAGATCTGCTCCTGGCATGGTGATGCTGGCAGCCAGATGTTGCTCATGGTAAAGCCTGGATGCTGCTGTTACCATGGAAACGCTTCAGCTGCTCTCACCAGTGATCTCGCCTCGGGCAGCGACACACAGCGCACATACAGTACAGTACAGTGTGATCCTAGTCATGCACTCGGAGCTATTTTTGAAACATAGTATCATGCATCTGCTGAAGTGTGCAGTATGCAACCAGAGCACTGCAACCCACAATGCAATGCACTCAATCCTCTTTCAGTGTGACGAATAAACCAGAAATGTTACTAACTGTGCTTTTTTTGCTTATTATTAGGGTTTTATTACAAATGCAAAACAACTACTCGTGCGTTTGACTTGAGCTACTTTGCAATGCAAATGAAGCTGCAGTTATGCAATTATGATTTATTTTTGACACCACTCTGCACGCTTGAAATTAAACACACAACACACTGACAATGTGAGTCTTTCAAACATTTAGCATTACATGCATACATACATTACATACATACTGCATATTTTATAAAATATTTAGTCTTTTCTAATAAGAATGGCATGTACACTATTTATGCAATTATGATTTACTGTGATTTTTCTTTTAAAGGAGTGTTAAGGAGTGACAGCAATAAAGTTTCAAACATTATTTGCATACTGAATGCTATTTTATGTTTTTCAGATTGGATTGTATAATATAAAAATACTAATGTTATAAATAAAGTAAAACGATTTTAATTTATTCAGTTTATCAACTTCACAATTTTGCGTTTTGCCTCTTAGTAATTAGTTAGGTTACTTACATTTCTTGGTAATTATGTGTGATTTTATTTATTTTTATTAAGACTGGATTTAATCATGTAATACAATACCAACCATGACACTATTTGAAACATTTATGAACGAATGAGGTGTTTATATAGCACTTTACTTTTACAGTCATTTTACAATCATCCAGCTAAAGGTGAAGAAGAGAGAGAGGGATAGAGACAATCAAGTGGATGGGGATTACTGGGAGGCCATGTTTGATAAGGACCAGTGGAGGGAAATTAGGCTAGGACCTCAGTTTAACGTCTCATCTGAAAGACAATGCTCTTTGACGGTATAGAGTCCCATCACTATCATGTGAGCACCCCCTGCTGGCCTCACTAACACCTCCACCAACAACATTACTCATTTATTACATACATTTGGAGAAAACGGTTTGTGGAAATATGGAAATCTCACAGCACCAGAAATTCTATAATTATATGTATTTTCTACGTTTATTTTTCTCTCTCTACTGTACCTTATTCTTAATTTTTTCCAATAATTGTCTTTGTATGCCCTTAACTTGTTGCACCTTGAAATGAGGAACCACAGAAATCCTTTTCACTGCATTACATCCCATGTGATATGCAACAAAGAACTGCATTTCTTTCACTGTAGTATAGAGTCTAGATCAGAGGTCATCAAACTTGATCCTGAAGTTTGTCTAGCTTGTTTAGCTTCAACTCGCCTCAACACACCTGCCTGGAAGTGTCAAGTATATCTAGAAAGACCCTGATTAGCTGCTTCAGGTGTGTTTGAAACTCTGCAGGACACTGGACCCATTGAGCCCCGGTCTAGAGTCTGCAGTGGCCGTAACTCACACACACAGGATAAGAAAGCGCGCTACGCACCGATCTCTCCCCAGTGGAAAGGGTTAATGCCTCCGGTTGTGCAGTTGTACACGAGCGCAGTTTTTGGTCTGAAAGGAAAACACAAAACAAGGAAATTACAGCGTGTCGCACGAGAACAGCCGCACGTTTCTCCCTCGTGCAAATCTATCAGCAGAGGGATTCTTCATGCTAATGTTCTCCGTTTAATCACCTGCGGCTCTCTCATAAGCAAATCAGACAGGTGAAGCTGACCTGTGCACCGCGGTGTACCAGCCGGCAGCCAGCGTCAGGTTGATCACCACATCTACGGGAATCAGATCGCCACGCGTCATTACTACCGCTCTCATGGTGCGCAGGATGCCCTTCCCAGCCTGCACCGGGACACACAAAACACACGCTTCTTCAGAGAGGACGCCAAGCGCACCATATGCTCCTGTCTGGCTGCGAGCTTCACCGCACACGCGTTTAGAAGGACGAAACTGCTTTATGACTTCAGGAAATGCAGACTAATTAGTCTGTTTTCATCGCTTTCAGTTGTGCCAGGACAGAGAGTGAGGTCTTAAACAGCCATTTGATTTCACATTAAATCAGCACTAAATGACAAGCTTTAGTCTTAATGAAACATTAATCAGAAATTAATTCATCACAATTTGAAATAGAGCAGTCTGAAGAAAATATATAAATCATAACAGATCCATCAGGCTTTTATGATTCTGAAATATGAAGCAAAAAAACGTTCACATTGGTGCAGATGCGGATATTTATATGAGATTCTGATGCTAGTAATGTAAGATTTATAACAGTATAGCAGATACTGACATATAATGATACGAGTATCAGTGCTCACTCTGTATTTTTATAATTTGTCTTAATAAGATGAGACGGAAATGACCTAAACATGATTGAGAGATGAAGAAATAAACGTTACTTATAACTTCTGTAATCAAACACGTCTCAAAGGATCCTGATGATCAGATCTGAAATGCACTGATTTTTCTAAAAAATGACATGAGTCAAGTAATGTTGAGCTGCTTCAGTCCAGTAAGTGTTTGTTTGGAAATATGACTACAGTTATTCTGATGCTTATTTGATACAAACAAAAATACAAGAAGCACCAGCTAAAAATGGAAGTTATTTATCAGTCATATGGTTTCTGTGCAACAGGTTTATCAGCAAAGTTTTGACCATGTTGTTCATTTAGAGATCTTACACAATCACTTAAAGCAGTGTTGTAGGGTTAAGATTGCTCTCTGTGGGGTTCAGGAAGTGTTAAACCTTCAGATCTACTGTAGCACAGCATGAAGTGATACTTACAGCAATGAAAACACCACTCGGTCCATTAAAGTTGTCTATCCAACCCTGTAAAATACAGAAAAAGGGCATTTTGGTTTAGCATTGCTGTGTATCTCACAGGGTTATACACAACAGACATATGCCGTTTGCTATAAAACAAATGCATATGTGGCCTAAAGATTCAGAATAGGTTATTGACCACAAACAACTAAAATCTACATTAATGATTAGCAGCAAAAATGCCAAATGAGTCCAAACCATGTTAAATTAATACAACTGAGATATTATTAAAGTTCTTGATAATATTTTATTATATTTCACTTTTAAATCTTTTTGTTTTAATTTTAATTTCAGTTAAAAGTTTTACTAATTATATTTTTAAATGTGCCTGTGCATGTGAGATATATTATAGTTTTAGTTCCTTTAGTATTTCAAAATAAACTACACAAAAAGTTTGCCTTTGCGTCAATCTGAAATAAAACATGCAAACATCTTGTAATAACTCATTTCAAATGTCTACATAGTTTTTATTTAATTTCATTTATTTTTACTTTAGATTTAGACTAACAATTTTTTGATAGTCCACTATAAACATTCTACTAACAGTAACTTTGCAACTACATGTCAACTAGCAGTCATTAGAGTATTAGTAGCCTGTCTGCTTAATATCTTTATTAATATCTTCCAGCTCTTTATTTTGAAGTCTACTCTGACATGTAGCTGCTTAAAGTTAATAGAATGTTTAAGGTGGGCATTAAAAATCAAGTGTAACCAATAGATTTGATTTACTTCTTAGTTACAGTTTTAGTTAGTCATTTTGAATAGTTAATTTTTGATTAATGTCTTAGATTTAGTTATTTTTATGCCATTAGTTCAAGTTTGAACCTAAATCCTCTGGGCTGCTCATCACTGGTTTGAGCGAGGCCTGTTTGAAGAGGAAGCGTCACTCACGGGGAAGGGCTCCTGCCAGCTGGCTCCTACGATGGACGGCCGAATGATGCCGATGTTGAGCTTGCCGCTCTCCTGCTGCACCACACACTCGGCGAGCGCTTTGGTGTAGGTGTAAGTGTTCGGCGGTCACCGATCAGACGCGGCGTGATGTCACGGACAATACTCTCATCCATCCACCACACACACACACACACACACACACACACACACACAGATAAATCGCTGCTCTGCTTCAGGGTCGGCACAGTGTGTCAGACGAAACATCCTGATGCAACATGTCTTGACAAAGTCAAACAACGTGGAAAATCAGACATGCAATGACCAGTGACATAAAACCACTGTTTCCAAACATGGGTTTGTGGAAAGGTTAGAGGGAAAAAAGCGTATGAATAAAAATATTAAAATCATATATTTTTTAAATAAATAAATAAATACTACATCTAAAATTAGAGCACTGTAGGGAGTAGAAAAGGCCATTTATGTTAATAAATTAACTGAAGTAATAAAAATGATTAAAATAATTAAATATAGATTACAAATAAATAACAAAACAACACATTTAAATAAATAATACACCTAACAAGTACAGCAATACAAAGATAAAAAATAGAAAATGTAACTTAAAAACCAAGTATTCTGAAATATTGTAATATTGGGATAAATTTAATAATATTAGCTTTAGTTTTTGGGACTTTCTACATATAAATATACACCTGCCTATTCATTTTACAAATGTATATCCAATTACTATTAGGAAAAAAACATTAATTTGAAACGTTGTTTTTTTTTAGTTAATTCAGCTTGTTGCCAAGAACACATTTCACAAGCTAGGAGAGAATTGTGATTTTTTCCCCCCAGTTTTGATATATTTTCCAGCATACCAGAATTCTGTTCAGAAGCGTTAGCTGAAGTCTGATACCGACTACACTCCTCTCTTACTACAGCTCCATCAGGTAACATGAGCTTCTGGCTGTGGTTTCCGGGTAGATTCAGTAAGTGTGTTTGAGGTGATGATGATACAGTGCACTCACTCCAGAGAGTCAATGAGCTTCTTGGGCTCGACCGGAGGAGGGTAGATGACCTCGTCGATGTGTCTGCGGTTGCAGTTGGCGTAGGCGGTGGAGATGTGGATGAAGGCCTGCAGTTGCTGCATCTGCTGCGCCAGAGAGAGGAGCTGCTGCGTGGCGATGACGTTCAGCTGCAGAGCATGCCTGCGCAGACACACCAAACACACACATTACTACACATCACAGACGCTCTGCATCGGGGTCAGCACGGCCTGCAACAGTTAAATAATGCAGGAAATCATAGATGCAATATCCGGCAATGTAGACCAGAAAACACAATAAATAATTAAATTAATTTGATTAAATTAAATAGATAATAAAAATACATCTAACAGCACAGAACTGTAATGACTGGAAAAAGTAACAAGTTATACATTATTATAATTTGTCAAAGACCAAAATATATAGATTTAAAAAAAAAAAAATGAATATATAAATAAAAAAGTGATGAAATAAAAACAAATCATTATCTCTCAGTACAGTACTATAGTGACCATAAAAATGAACACAATTAAACAAATTATTAAAATAAAGTCTGTTACAGGGTATTTAGGTTCACTTAAAATATAACCTTATATATAGACAGAGACAAGAGAGACATTTATTTCAGTTAGTTGCCAAGGCAGCATTTCTCATTTCATATTTCATGAAACTAAATAAATAAAATAATCAAAAAACAGAAATAAAAATATATTTAATTTTATAGAATGGAAAAAAAAAATATATATATATATATATATATATATATATATATATATATATATATATATATATATATATATATATATATATATATATATAAAAATAATAATAATAATAAATAAACAATAATAATAATAATAAATACACAATGCTTTTGTGAAGCTGCTTTTGCTTTTGTGAAGCTGCTTTGGAACAATAGACATTGTAAAAAGCGCTATACAAATAAACTTGAAACTTGAATAAAATTACTTCCAAATATTATAACAAAAATACTACGGTTAAAAATGTTTTCAAATTTAAAAAGTAGTTTTTTTAATCAATTACTGATACTGGTCTGTGATGCTGCTAAGAGCGAGAGGATGGAATTCTCACACATTAGGACATTGATGCTGTTTTTATTTTCCTTAAGACAATGAAGCAAGAGGTCAGTGTGAACAGATGTGTGTGTGTGTGTGTGTGTGTGTGTGTGTGTGTCCGTTCCTTCACTTGCTCCTGCTCCAGAGTCAGCGGTTCACTAATGAATCCCTCGTTCCTCCAGCAGAGAGAACATCTGCTCCTCGGCCAGAGACTCATGACACAGCAGAAGTACTGTGTGTGTGTGTGTGTGTGTGTGTGTGTGTGTTTTACCTTTTCTTATTCTCACACATCCTTTTCAAGTGTAGCTATGGCTTTCAAGTTCCACCATACATTAATGTTTAAAAAATTGTGTTCTGTAAGGTTTAGTAATGCTTTGTGAAATCTCTGCTCACTAGGGCTGCATTTATTTGATTGAAAATACAGTACAAAATGCGAAATAACATTATAATTTAAAACATCTGTTTTCTGTGTAAATGTCTGTTGAGCTGTAATTTATTTCTGTGATCAAAGCTGAATTTTCAGCATCATTACTCCAGTCTTCAGTGTCAGGTGATCCTTCAGAAACATCTCTGATTGTGTGTTTAGTGAACGTGGTCAAACATCACTCACTTCAGGGGCTCGTCGAAGCGGATGGTGGCGGCGCAGTGGAAGACGATGTTAATACAGGAAGTGAGTGTTTGTACATCCTCTGGACTGATGGCCAGGCCGGGCTGCATGAGCTCGCTGCTGATGGGGATGATCTTCTGATGAAAGTCAGGATTATCTTCACGCACGCGGTCAAACAGCTGCGAAACACACACAGACAAACACTCAGCGACGCACAAAACATGACAATTATCATTCTTCACACTCTCGGAAATGTTCACGCATGAAGGCAGCACTGTTACGCTGATCTAACTGGAAACAAACACAGAATTATTTGGAAACCTAATGAGAATCAAAATCGAGAAAAAATAAACAAACATAGCAAAAATAGGAATTTGGGTAGTAAATACAGTTAACAATTTATTTCAAACAAAAACTAAAAAAAAAATACATTAAAAAATTAATACTACTACGAATAGTGAATTATTTAAAAAAAGAAAAGAAAAGCACCACAGAAAATAATTAGAATAAAATTTAAAAAAAATTATTTAAAAAAATGGTGTATTATTTGAAAACCTATTGAATACCACCATTAAGAATAACTAGAATAAATAAGGGGGAAATAAAATAAAATTGGGAATGAACATCACAAATGTGCGTGAATAATGAAATACTCTGAAATATTAATATAATATTTCAAAATATTTCAAAAATTGTAATATTCAAAAGCATAATGAGAATCATCACTGACAAAAAAAATCAAATAAATAAATAAATAAACAAACAAAACAGGAATTTGGGTAGTAAACGTACTAAAGAATTAATTGTCCCCTAAAGTAACCTTAAAATGCATGGTTCTAAATCCAGGCATCATTTTCATACTATTTTTATCAAATACAATTTGTCATATAATTTATTTTGTGGTAAAATGCGGTCCGTACAGGTTTATGGGAGAATTTATTCTTCCAGAGACATTATGTAATTTTCCGTTAGCCAAAGTGCAAGATGCAAATGACAAATCTCATCATATTATGTCACAGACTTCAGCGTTTATGTAATGGAGAAAACTGCAGAGTGAATAAATAAGATATTTCTTGACCATATCCAAACGCACAGGCATTCAGCTTGACATGTTTGAAGCGCTACATAGCTGATGAATCTGCTGTGATTTCTGTAATCTGATATCAAAAGAGGATTTGCAGGCACTGCCGTCCTCTGACACATGTGCTGACTTATGTTACCCACAATTCCTAGGGTCTGGCAGTGGCACATTCCTAAAGCCGCAGCCAATCAGAATCAGTCCTGGACGTAACATGTGACCCCCTGTAACCCCAGCAGCAGGCACCTGCCGAGGGCCGGACAGATGCTGACAGCTGTTGAGCCTCTCGGTCCAGTCACGCTTTTCAATGCATGTTTATCCAAGAGAGATTTGCATTACTAAAAGAAAACAGCGCTTGCGTGCCATCAGAATTATACTGAGGTCTGAGACGTAAACAAGACATCAGAGCTACTTTCATTTTCAAACGAAGCAAAATGCAATAATACATTCTCTTAGTTACTCATACATCATGCTAGATATAAACAAATTTAACAAATACTGTATTCATTCGAAAACCTTAATTTTCTTTTAAATAAGTAGTAAATGCCATGACAAAACTGCTTTAAGTTGAACCAAAATATTTTAATAAATAGTAAAATAAGCTGAATTTATATATTTATATTTAAAAAAATATTAATAATAAAATACCAATCATTAAACAAATAATATTCATTCACACACAAAAAAAATTATTACATTAAACACATTATTGAAAAACAAGTCAAATAAATTAAAATATTGATTTTTCAAAACCAATAAACATTTAAAATACAAATTGAAAAAAAAAAATCTTAAACTTTAGTCAAAACCCCCTCAATCAATACATTTTATTTTAAAATGCAAAAATAAAATTTTTCACACACACACACACAAAAGGAGGATGTTTTCGAGTTCCAGTCGACCAATCAGAAATCAGCACGCAAATACGCTTCAATCCACGCTCAGCATGCAAATAAACTGAACCGTTTAAACACCACATCCAAGGCCTTGTGAAACATGTTACAATCCAGTTCTTCCTGACTTTTTCCCAGGAATTGCTGTGTTTTGAAGTCTGCTTGCATGTTGAGACACAGATCATTTTATTTGCTTTCGCAATGTGCTCATTTATTCAAGATGTTGCCAAAGGTGTGAGATATGTACAGTACACATTCACTCCTGTTTCAACAGAAACACTTTCCTACACAGTTACTGGGAAATCTCGAAATGTCCCAGACCTCTTCCACCTATACTTAACATTTTTGAATTCTAAAGTACACAAGAATGTAAATGTATATATTAATAATTTAAAAATATATTTTTTGCTAGATATATTACACATATATTTTTTCTAAGTGTTTAGATAAAACACTTATTTAAGTGTTATTTAAATAATAAAATGTATAATTTACAAAAATAATTTATGGTAATTTATAGAATTTAAAGTAATTTATTAAAAACAAAAATATAAAAGCAAATTATCAATCAAATAAATGTCATTTACACAAATAAAATAAATGTTGCTTGGCAAACTAAAATTGAATTAAACAAACAGAAATAATCTAAATATAAACTGAATACAAGCAAATTCAAAATATAAAAACTAATAGCAAATAAGCAGTATAATAAAACAACAACACAATTATTAATGAAACAATTTCCATTGCAAATTAATAATCAAAAGAAATTTAGAGAGCACATAAACCCCATTCAGAAACCATAACAAGAAATAACTTGATAATAATTTTGCGCACACCGATAAAGCAACTATCTTGTCTTTTGAAACCAGAGGATTTTCAAATGCAAATGAAAGTGCATCATTTTAATATGAAAAACCACCAGGGGTGCATTTCCCACACACTTAAACATGCAAATATTACAGGAATAAAGCCTTAATGATATCATCTGAACACATAAGTCTGTTCCTAACGGCCATTAACACAGATTACTGGACAGATCAGACAGCATATGGGCCATGCTAGCGGTCTAGCCAACACACACACACACACACACACACACACACACACACACACACACACACACACACACCCCAACACACACAGACAGACACCCCCCAACACAAAGATTTAAAGAGTTCAGTCCATGCTGGAGAGAGCAGCAGTTAAAAGGTCAAGACACACATAACTAGAAGGAGAACCTCGTGTCAGAGAGCAGGAACGTGAGGTGCTAGAGCGGCTTGCAGAAATGCAGTAAACGAAGGAAATGAGCGCAGACATTTTAGCCAAACTTCCTGCCGTGGTTTGTGTCACCGGGTAACAAAAACACAAAACACACCCACATGCTGGCATAGGACGAAGCTCCATATGCTGCTGCAGCGCTGCCAGAGCGAACACACACACACACACACACACACACACACACACACACACACACAGACACACACACACACACACACACACACACACACACACAGACACACACACACACACAGACAGACACACACACACACAGACACACAGACACACACACACACACACAGACACACACACACACACACACACACACACACACCAGCACTATCACTGCTCTCAAAACTACAACTACTCAAAAGCACTCAAATGTTTACTGAAATAAAACTACAAAAAAATGAATAAATAGAAACGCTTAGGTGAAAAACTTCAAGCACTAAAATTGGAAAAATAAAACTGAACTATTAAACTGATTTAATTGATGAAAAACTGCAAAAGCACACATCGAAAATACGAAAAGTTAAACTTAATAAAAGCTAAGAAAAAAACTAATGAAGAAATAAAACTATAAAATAAACGATAATTCCACAAATTACAGCAGTGAGTAAAACATGAAAGGATACTATGGCAAAGTTATTACTCATTGTTGTCATCAATATATGGTTGACCTGAACAATGCAGTTGTATTTTAAACATTTTAAACAATATAGGGCTGAAACTAATGACTACTGCCTTAACAAATAATCTACTGATTATTTTGACAACGGAGTAATTTGATATTTTTTGGTTCACAAACAGGTCTAGGTAAAAAAAGCCTTTTTATATAGGAAACTAATGATGAGGCTATAATAACAATTGGCTCAAATAAAATATCAAAAGCATTAGATGGTTTTATTGACTGTTAAAATGCATAGTGTAATGTGGCTATACGTAATGTGAACATAACTAACTTACGTTCCAACAAGTACATTATGTATCATAACGAATACCTGCAGAGGGCACTTTACATCGTGATTAAACTACGTTTACATTTCATTTTTTTTGAAAATAGGCTCATTTTCCAATTCCTCCAGAGTTAATAAGTAGAGTTTAAATCCATTCAGCCGATCTCTGGGTCTGGCGCTAGCACTTTTTAGCATAGCTTAGCATAGCTTAGCATAGATCACTGAATCCGATTAGACCAGAAGCATCTGACCAAATGACCAAAGAGTTTCGATATTTTTCCTATTTAAAACGTAACTGTTCTGTAGTTATATCGTGTACTAAGACCATCGGAAAATTAGCATTTTTCTAGGCTGATATTATTAGGAACTATAAAATAATCAAGGAAGTACCCACGACGCAGCAGGCGTATGAGTGATATCTTCCTTGATTATTATCAAAATTTAGGATGAATTAATTATTAAGTAATTAATAATAGGCTACATTTTAATGTAAGTTTATATAAAATATAGTCTTTATAATAGTGACTGCTGACCTGCTTGGAAACAGTTCAAACTCATCGATTAAAGCTGTACTGTATGAGAAAGGAAGTGACACGCGGATGAAGGACGGCACAGGTTCACTGTATTGAGGTCAGGGGTTCAACGAGGCCAAGCGCTGTAAACATTCGCTCTCTCCGTGTTGGAAAGAGCAAACAGTGCATTGTGGGACGGCGGTCGCTCTGTGCCAGTCTCCACCGGGCCTTCTGGCACAAAAAACCCCATTGTGTGTCAGAGAAAGAGAGAGAGAGAGAGACAATACTCCTTCAGTTCCTGCACCGCCGTGGCCTTGGGTCAATGATAAACACACACACACACACACACACACACACACACAGCAGAGAGCAGAAGAGCAGTGGACTGGAGACACCGAAGGAGGGAACGGACAGAATGAAGGTGGATCAGGATCCCTGCCACAGTTCAATTAAAAGAAAGACAGAAAATAACAATAATAAAATATCCCATATCAGTACAAGATTATGACTAATTAAAAATTATTCATGCCAGTATTTTTTTTTAAACAAGGATAGGAAGGAGCAGGAGAAGAAGAGAGTGCTATCAATGTTGGGTCAAGTGTAAGCGAAAAAGATGAGTTTTGAGTTGGTTTTTGAAGATTGCTAGTACTCTGCTGCCCTATTATTGTTTTATTATATATGAAGGGTTCATTTGCAAAAACAAATAACTCTTTTTAAAAATTTTTAAAAATCATAAAAGACCTTGTCATACCACCAAAATTACCCCAAATGTTGTCCTGACTAGTCAAAGACAAACTGTTTAAAAAAAAAAAAAAAAGTAAAAATTTTAATGCAACCAGCTTCAGCAGATTTTTGCTAGTTTTGCCAACTTTGAGAAAACTCATTTAAACAGGAAAAAGCAGTTTGGAATTCACCCAACTCTGTGTAAAGAAAACATCTTCCAAGAAAAAATGATATCAACATTCAAGATGATAAAGTGTGTTAGCTGAACACAAAAGAGACATGACCCTACTCAGAGACCTGGCTTGAGTGAAGAACCCCTCAAAAGATGTGCAGCAAGTTGCCTTGACATTTTAAGTTAGGTCAACTTCTCATTTTTTGCCGTGTATACATCATACATATTATTATTTTTTTTATTTTTTATTTTTTTTTACCACGATCATTTATTTTTAATTTCCCTATACAATAATTTTATAAACTGAAAGTTATAAAAGTTATATAAAGCTTGTCTCTTTAATTATTTAAGAATCTGTTGAAAGGCTTTTTAAATGACAAAACAATGGACGTGTTTGTTTGAAAATGAATGGCTTCCCACATTACATTTTCCTTCTCCAAACACACACACACACACACACACACACACAATCTGCCTGTGTGAGCGCTGAGAATTCCTTACATATACAACCTACACACACACACACACACACATTCATGTTTGAGGACACTATCAGAGGTCGGAGAGTTTGCGCAGTGCGGACAGGATCTAACTGACCCATAATGACCCATAATACTGATCTGCATCTCATAACAGCTGAGCTTCATTCTGGCTCGAGTCCAGATCTCACATCAGTCCGGCACAGACCAGATAAACCACTGAAACACCAGCAAACCCAAGCAACACAACATCACTCAGATTACATGCAGCTCAGCAGCATTACTCACATTAAATTAACTACACTGATCTAAACAAACCAATAAAGCACACTACATGAACTAATTTGACTGAATAGATGAACGCTTTTTAAACTAAAACACTTTCATTTCAACTGTAAAATAAAAATGTAAATAAAAAAAAAAAAAGTGCAAATATATATTTGCTAAAGTTTTACCGGCATGTTGCTGTTGAATACCAACAATATATATGAATGTTTAATATATTTGTTTTATTTATGCATATTAATATATTTCAAATATAACTGGTAAATAATAATATTTATTATAATTATATATTTAATATAGTTATATTATTTTGATGACACCATATACTAAATATAAGTGGTAATATTTATTTATGACAATGACACACACACACACACACACACACACACACACACACACACACACACACACACACACACACGTGTTTCTTTGGTGAAAAGTAGTGGATGTGAGTAAGCTGACTCTCTGTTACTGCGGATGTGACTCATCAGCCTCACATAAAGAAAGACTCCAGCGCTCCAGCGCTCCAGCGTAATGAAGCCGCACCTACAGACGCGTATGGAAATACTCATCATAACTCATGTGGATGGCATTTGTGGTGGGGTTTCCATGGCAACAATCAAAGAGCATTTTCCACTGTCGCCCGAGGGAACGCAGAACATGAACTTCTGCTGCAGGTTTCAGAGAATCAAGTTCAGATTACAGTTGTGATAAACCCTGATGCGGCCTGCGAGCAAAAGCTGATGCGTTCTGCACGTTCCGTGGAACTAACTATTTAAGCATAAACACGCGGTTAACTGAAGTTTGGACACGATCAGATCAGATGTCATCCAATCACAAAGACCGACTTATCCAATGACAAAGACACAACACAGGCGTCAGGCTTCGGTCTCAAAAACCTGAAGAGCAGGAAAAGAAGAAAAGCACAATGCTCTAGAAAGGTTACAAATGTCTATGATCCACTATGATCCTCACAGATGATGAAGAAGAGCTGCTCTGTTAATAGAACCTGAAATCACCATACGTCTTATCTTTGCAAAATTGTAATAAAAAGCACTTTATGAAGTCACTATCATCAAGAAAATTAAGACTTTAAAATGTGTTTCTTTTAAATATTACTACTGTAAGTTTACAGTTGAGATGCAAAAAAACTATTGTAATCATCATTATTATTATTTTAATATTTTTATTTAACAGACATCATAATGAAAACAACATGATAATTACAATTATTATGAAATATATTTTTTATATGTTTTATTAGTTGCATTATTACTATATTACTATTTTAACCACTGAGAGATACATGTAATACAATAGCTTTTGTATTTTGTATGATATTTTCATTAAGAAATTTTTATTATAGTTATTAAATTATTCAATATCTTTCATTTAATTATAACTTAACATTATTTTTCAATTTATTATTATCTTGTATTATTATTAGTACTATTACCACTCCCTCTACTATTATTTTAATAATAGTTATAAATGCAGTACTACAGTAATTTATTATTCTGTGTGTACTTATTAATAATTAATATATAATATATCTAATAAATCATATTATATATATATATATATATATATATATATATATAAACAATCATATCAGTAATTTTAATTGATACTCAAATAGTAAAAATGTATATATTAATAAAAATTAATAGCAATTAGACAATAGTCACACGAGAGCTCTCACCTTACACTCACATCATGTCCTGCACGCGCTGGACATGGACTGACCGCTTTGGGCGGACGAGGATGTAGAGGGCGTTGACGCCGGGACAGGAGCGCAGCAGCTTCTCCACCAGCACCTTCCCCATGAAGCCCGTGGCTCGTGTGATCAGCACGTTCTTCCCCGCGTACCACTCCCGATATCGAGGCCATGACGACGGTGAGAGACTTCCCAACGCCGCTCCTCCTGAACACTGACACACACACACAGAGACAGACAGAGAGGATAAGAGGCAGTCACCTGACTCAAACACACACAGCTTCCTCTGGACACTGATGA
>NC_056705.1:1970192-1987692 GCF_018831695.1 Puntigrus tetrazona
CAATTCTTTCTGAATTAAATTAATAGTGTTCTTTTGTTTTATTTTTCTAAACAGAGAGAAAAGTGGGTTTAATATCAAAACATTAATTTGGAAAAAAATTTTGATGAACAAATCAATAGCATTTTTAAGAAAGTAGAGCAAAATGATTGACTGATTTTAGAACTTTATTATGCTCAGAATGCAACATCATTTTAGAGAGAAAACAGAAGTAAGCAAAATGTGTTTTTTTTTTTTTTTTATTTCAACAAACATTAATTTTTCATACGTTCCAAGAGTTCAAAGGTTTTGAACTAATACTACTCATAGTAGTCATGTTGATTTACCACCATTAGTCATCAACAGCAGACAGACAGTGCGTAAAATTGTTGACGTTCACATCGCCGGGCCTGGGAGTGACGAGCAACAATACGCACTCTCCAATACTACTGCTCACGCATTACGAAGAGACGCCAACAATGGCATTCGTTAGAATAACACACTTCCTTGGGTCTTCAAGCGTTAGCTAGTTCACTGAGCGTCTGTGCTGACTTACTGCTTCCATAATACCTTCAATGCACTCACACGACGATGTAAAATGTTTCAAAGAGCTCGCCCATTTGCACATTATAAATGTGCATCATTGTTAGCTTTCATGCAACAGCTTGCGCGCCATCTAAAGTACGTAACAAAGCCAGTATGCCACCAGTTGCACCCTCCAATTTAGCTGTGATTAATTTTGCTAGTATTTATCGTGAACTCAAATTATTTAAGGTGTTTCTGCGACAGGGGCCAAAGAAATGTGCAACACTCTTTCACCTGCCTAACTACTGGGGAACAGCACTTCCAAACAGAATGAGGTGCTCAAGAGCTGCTCTCTGCACACTAAAGTCAAAACACTGCTCAGTGTCACAAGAACAGCTTGACTTACAAATATTAGCTGTTACAAAAGCTGAAAGTGGCCGCATCAGTCGCTGCACTATTACACGAGAGAGATAATGGCTCATGAGGAGTGTCAGGATTTATTGTGTTACATGAAATATCACTTTATTACAACAAGCCTTTTCATAAGGCCCAGTAGCCTGACGCTCATAAAAGGCCTTCAAGCTAAGCTAAAAAGAAGACATCAATCAATGACACCTGTAAATTTTTATTTGTTTATTTAACATTGTTAGTACGGTGAATAAACATTACAGTTATTATAAAATTAGTTATATAATAAAATTAACTGGCTTTTCAGGCGACATTTTGTATTTTCAATCATTTCTGACGGTATTTTTTCATGACACATATAATGTTAGGTGACTTCAAAATTTCAGATGATGAAGCGGAATGTCAGAGATTCGCGCGCTGGCTTTCTATAATCAATCAACATTCACCTGGTGCCATTGTAGCAGCAATGGATTGTTATTTGCCTAAAGCTTGAGTCAGACATGCCCTGCTAATAGGCCAAATAGCAGTCTTTTCAAATTAATATGCTCAGTTCAGGTGAGCCCACAGTTGGGGGGTGATTACAAAATGTTATGAGTAAAGAGAATATAAAGGTGCAACGTGAAATATAGAAGCTGCAGCATGAGCGCAATGATAGTGGGGGTCTAGGGCTGGACTATCTTCGCCATAACATAGACATCTCGAACAAAATATCATATTCATTTCTGCCTGCTATTTTTTACTATATTTTTACAGTTTACCTGTTTTGTTTTAGCATTTATTAGTTTCACTATTTTTAGTGTTTAGTGTTATGTGGTAATACAGTTATTTTATAATTACATATACATAGCAGCAGAAAGCATATATAGCAGTATATATATATATACATATATATATATATATATACATATATATATATATATATATATATATATATATATATGTTATATATATAGTACACATTGTCATTATTATATACAGTTGACATATATATACATATATATATACATATATATATTGTTATCATTACGTTGGTTGTTATTACTATAAGTTATACATACATATGTTATTAGTTGTTATATATATGTTTGTCACACATACAGTTGACAATATATATTCAAAGCTGATTCATGCTTCATCATTTCATTACTGTATTATCCCTGAATTAAATTTTGTTCGAATTCTGCGTGTCGAAAAGCAAGATTTGCCTGCAGTTCATCGTCGCGAGATTACGTGTGTAACATATTGCCCCCTCCCTCATCAGCTCAGTGATCTAACAGTTGCTCGCCGATCAATAACCAGCCGCTAACCACCTTCGCCAACTCGATCCCAAGCGCCAGCCGAGGTGATCGTTGCTGAGCCAAGACGATCAACCATAGTCACGCCAGAGAGTCAGCCATCGATAAAATAACTTCCTTCCATGCAGCACCGACAGCAAGAACCGGTTCAATGACAAAGCAATAGGTAAATTGCATAGTCGTGCAGCCTTTCCATTCGCCTGCAGATTTGCCCTTCTGTTCGTTCGCTCGTAGCAGTATCAGTAAACACAACCGCCTGTGCCGCCATAGCTTCAGAGAGCCGTAAGCCAGCGCCGCGATCGCATGACTCGCGCCGCCGGCAGCACTGTTGCACTTCCAGCTCCTCTCTCATATATATGGCGGCAGGCGTGAGCGTTGCCGAACAGCCGACAGTTCGCCATCCGCGTCGCCGTAGTCGTAATTGAGTATCGCACGCACGATAAATTACTAGCGTAATTCATTGCACATTACTTCCGACAAAGCCAAAGAAATTCATCGCTAACAGGAATGCTCTCAGAACACTTGCAGCCTGGTTAGTAAATATTTGGCTAAGAATGCTCGTTGCTTCAAAAGTTATTTTGTTTTCGAACACAGCTGACACACATTTCTTTTAGTACAAAGAAGATGCGTCGTATTGCAAAGTGCTATAAAACAAAGTGACTTCGAGGATGCCGAGAACACCACAAGCAACATTTACTATAAATGTTAAAAGAAGTTTCCAGCAGTCATAATAGCTCATTTAAAAGTTACCTTCAGAACTCTGTTATTATGGTGCTGCTTGTTTAATAGTTCAGAGATCACTCAAAGGTAATATTCTATAACATTAGCAAAGAAAGTTCAGTCGGTCAGCGGTGCTCGGACATTTTCATAATTCTGAGATGTTTGCACTTTATATCAAGCTCAAACATTGTTTAAATACTGTTGTTACCGTGTGAACGCCATGTTTTTCGAAGAATGCAACTCGAAAGACGTCGCTCAAAATGAAGAAGAATGCCTGATCGCGCCAGTCTCCGTCAGCTCAAGAATCGCTTGCGCCACACAATATTTCCGAAACAGAAGCCGCAGCCCCGCGTTCTCTCCACTAGTCGCGCCGGCAGTTACCGCGTTTAAAACACGTTGGCACATTTGAAACACAGAAGAATGAGCCTCCGGGCCATTTGACGATATATGTGGTTGCGCGATGCTGTTACTGGCGGCGACAGAGTTCGTGTGTGAACATCAATAACGGAAGATGAACAAAGTTGGATCTCGACGACCATCTTAAACGCAGTGGTGAAAGACGCCAGTAGCACGCACGCGAATCCATTTGTTCTGCGCCCTTCATAGTAATGTATATGGCTCCGTGATGGGGAGCCACATCCTGATTTCAGCCCGAATGATTTGTAGCTTCGACGATTTTCAAAGAACACAGATCGTCATGGCTTCCAACACACCGAGCAACATTTTTCTCAGATGCGTCAGGTCATGACGCTTTTCTCTTATAACGGTATATCCGTGTTACCCACATTTGCCTCTAGAAGAGACAGCAGAACCTCCCTGCTCTGATCATGCCGGCGGAAGAGAAATTCTGAAAAGCCGCAGCAGCGCGTCCTTCATGCGCGCGTTCACGAGCCGCGTGGCCTGGCGCAGCGTTGAGACACGGCGGCGCGGCGTGCGTGTGTACGGTGTGACTCACACGTCCGCTTCAACACTTAAAATGAAAACCAGCAAGCACACGCCCCGCGCCTGACTGGTCGGCTACCGTTTTTCACTAGCGATTGAAGCGCCACAGCGCAAAGCTGAGAATGAAAGCGCCATTTGCATAGAAGATACAGTTGAAGAAAGCCAGACACACTCACGTTGATGCGGATGCCTGGGCCAAATTTCAGCGTATCAGCAGTTATACCGAGTATTAGATCTTCTTTCCACCATTTGCCAGAATCTCATGAGGGCTTGCTCACTTATCGAGTTCGCCTTACAAAAGAATACTTCCGCTAACAAAAATACAGCCTCTAAAAACTGTTTGAATGTTCTCAAATTCTTAAAATACAGCCACCTTAAAAAGCTCATTCAAGTGCAGTTCACCGAGAAAAAGTTGGGGTCAAAGCTAGTGCTGGCCAGTTCACATACAAGTTTCGAGTTTCTAAGAACGTTTCACATTTTCAACGCAAATGTCGTAAAGCCGCGAAAAGACGCTTCAGCAGTAAAGCTGTACGAATATGTGCCAGCATGACAAAATATACTTCATTAGCTCAATGATTAATATGAGCCGCATGATAGTGAATGTACTTATCGTCTGAAGACCGTTCGAATGCCGTAAAGTTTTCTTCATTATGTTACCGCAAGCCGAACAATTGAGAGCAGAATGAACCGAATACCATTTAGCGCACTGGCACGTCGGGCCTTGAAACAAACAGCGTTTATGAAACAACCGTACAGAGAGATCGAGCTTAAAACAAATGCTGCTGAGCTTCCGACAGAACTTCGTACAGTTGGAGTGAACGGTTTTCGTGTCATTGTTATAACAGGTAGCTCTAAGAAGATCCGTTGTTTTAAAGCCGTCATCTGCGCGATCATGTTTATAAAGCAGTATCAAATGGCAAATATTAGCGCGTTAAATAATACGTTTTAAACTTTTTTTAAACGAATGGGAATCCCGCATCGCTCATGTTCTCAAAACTATGAATAGAGCTGTTGCCGCAACATTCGCAAAAGAAAAATAGATTCTGATCGGCGGTGCAACACATGATCTGAGAAACATTTTGTAAAGTTAATACTATTTCGCTCCACAGCAGCCGACCATTATCGTGAGCTTTAGTAGCAGCCAACCGCAGCGATGGTCGCCGCCCAGGACAGCCAAGGTGGGCTTCATAGCAGCAGAAATATTATCTTCAGTGTCATCAGCTCACACCATATTTCATTACACTTTCAGGGACACTTTCTGAACAGTTCATTACGATTTGAAATTGGCCAGATTAAACAGCGACTTCTTTTTGCGACAGTGCAAAGCCTCACATTCGAGTGCGTTTTGAAACTACATGCTCATTTCCAAAGTGGCTTGGTAAACAACTAGCAGCATAGCCTGACCTGTTAGCCTCCAGATCACTTATTCAAATGTTTCAGACATTAGGACAAGTGAACTGGCTGAGTCACAGTCAGTTACTGTAGCAAATGATTTGGCAAGTTCAAGTGATAATCAACGACAAATACAACACGTCAGCAAGTCAATGACTAGTATTAGGTCTCAGAATTAATGAAGCAGTTTTGAATGTTTAACCAATAGAAAATGAGCAAAACACATTTACTAATTATTGACTTCCGGTATTCTAAATAATAGTGCAATTAGTGTGTAAAAATTTATTGATTTTACAAAAATACAATAGTGCAAATTCGAGAGTTACATTTGTGGTAGTTTGTTGATTAATTATGAATATTTACAGTGTGTAATGCATCGGGTCAGCGAATCTCCATTCAGAGAATGTCACAAATAAAACTCTGCCCTGAGCTGCCAATACCACATAAAAACACAAAAACTGCTGAAATACGTACGATTTTCGCAGATTTAGCAAAACGTTCTGTCTTCAGTCCGGATGCGCCAGAGGTAGAAACTCATTACTATCGATGTTCAGTCTTCACTGAGATGCGGTTTGAAAGAACCATTGTATTTCCAACAATCTCACGATCTGCTATGACAATATCAAACACAGCAATAGAAGCTCATAGGCTCGTGCGAGGCCGAGCCACGCGAACTCATCTGCTCAAACAGAGCGTAAAGTGACGAGCACAGGTGTCAGATGTTCAATACCTGTAGCACCGTCGTTCAATAAGTGCACGGTTTACAGGCAGCAGATTGTCTGCGATGCGCAGCGAAACATCGTTTACCGCAAACAGGGCCGCCGCGCAGCGTCTACATGTACCTGGGAAATGGCACACGAATTGAATAAATTTCATTGTGCCCAAAGCGAACAGGTCACAGTCGCCCCTCAGAGCAAAAATGTATTAGTCGTTTCACGACGAAATGTCATCGCGAATGGGCAGTCAGAAAAGAACCTTCTGTAGTCGAGTGATACCCATGTGCAGACAAATGATGCAGATTTCTCCATATGACAAGAAAATATTCTCTACCTGAAGGTTATGACGGATATACTATTTTTAAGTAACTATTCTCTCAAATTTTAATTCATATCATGTCAAACAAATATATCTTTGAGAGACATTGCAGTAGTCTTTATTAAATATATAAAATATTTGTGGCGTATTGTTGTACAGTAGATGCCCAAGTTGCTATTGAAACGCAGAGTGAGCTTGCTCTATACTTTCTGAAGCCATAAAATATCTGTTATTTTTGGACAAACTATGTTTTACGGAGCCACAGAAATATCATAGTTTCAACACAAACAGTGAAATCTTATAGTCTGATGACAATTACCTTGTGTAGAGTGTAAAACATTTGAATGAATGTATTAAAACAGACAGCTTCACCTCTGGGGCCAACTCAAATTGAGTCAGTAAGTAATAATGTTTATAGAAAGATAGCCAAATGTTTTGAAAGTTATATTCAAATTACACCATTTCTGACACTAAGCAGTTGAAATAAATGTGGTGCATTTCGAACAAATAAAAGCAATGTCTAGCTAGTCAGCTCAACTTGGTGGTCAAATTAAGAGATTAAGTATGAATAGTTAACAGCATATTTTTATTATAACACAGATTCTGTTTGTTCAGTGTTAGAGCTGCTGAACATTAGATATTTATGGGTAAGGAAGAAACATGAAACAAAAGAAAAAAAAAAATTTCATAAAACAAAATTCAGTTAACTGACATTTCACAACACATAGTGGGGAAAGTTGTTATGCAGCCTTGGCTGGCTGCTGCTGAACCGATTTAGTTACAGTTACTTCAAATAAAACCGTGTTAAAAGAAGCTGTTGGGATTGCGAGTGAGATATAATATTTTACAGAATTTACTAGCATTTGCAGAGTGTTCGAGTCTGCGCTTCTCCGCGACGGGCAAGCGATGCGCGACGCCGTCGAGGAATTACGCAGCCTTCGGACGCTCTTCCTTTCAGTGTTCAGTTGAAAGGTGTCGTGCCCAGGTGGCAAGCTTGTTTTGGGGCAGCAGAATTCCGAAACACACAGCCGCTTTTCCCTCTGGCACCTGGCCGTTGGTCGCTCAGGTCGTTCCCAGACAGCATGTAATAGTTTTCCAACAGCATCAAACTAAGGCATAGGAGTAACGATCACTGTAAAAGACTAGCCAATATTTAAACAATAATTTTTTACCAAATTTGTGCTTTGTGAAACGACAACATTTTAAATATTGCTTTAGTCTTTACAGTAAATGCATCAGCCCTAGTTTGATGCTGCTGAGAAGTTGTCATGCCTGTGTATGTCTGGGACGGTCTGAGCGTGTAGATGTAGAGGGGAAAAGCAGCTGTGTGTGTTCTCAAGTTCCAGCCTAAAACAACCACACCTCTGCTTTGACACCTTCAGCCGGGAACGCAAGAGGAGTGATGAGAGACGTCAGGAGCAACATGGATCTATCCGACAGCGCCCGGTGACATCGCACGCCACGTGAGAACGCTGGACCCTCGGACACTTGCAAAGAAGCAGAGTTCTGTAAATATTGTATACTCACTTAATTCTAAATAAAGCTCTTTTATTTTGAGTTTTATTTGAAGTAGCTGTAAGCAAAGCTGTCTGAATAAAGAATTATTTGCCTGCTTGTTCAAAATAATAAAACAATCTTCCCACTACATAATGTTGTAAATGGTCAAAGAAGCAGATTTGTTTTGCAGGATTTTTTTTTTCTTTTTTTGTTTACAGTGTTTCTTCCCTTTTTCCCTCATTCATATAATGCTTGTAAGTGTCTTTGCCTGATTATTAAATAGAATCTGTGTTGTAATAAAGTGTACTGCCGTTTGTCCATACTCTGATCCGCCAGCTTAGGTTACTGGGCCTGAACATTTAGCCAGACATTGCTTTATTTGTTCAGAATTGCACATTTATCAACTTGTCCTGCTGGACATCAGAACAATTGGCTTTGAGATGCCTTCAGGTTGCCTGACATCTTTCTCATAAACATTGGAAGGCCTGTCCAATTTGGGTTAATTTTAAGAGATTGGAGCACAATCTGTTTTAATTCCTGGTGTCTATCCAAATTAATTCGCTACCTCCTGCAGGGGTTGATTTGTCATAGTTTATTGACTTCATGACTGTGATTGAGCTGTGCACCAAATCTGTGAAACTGCTCAATTTGTAGTTTGTCAAAATACGAATCTTATGGCCAGGAAACTATAGAGCAAAATATCCTAATGCTTCTAATGTCTAGCAGACGTCCCTGCTTTGTTTTGTGTGTACATACCAAGTCTTCTAAAGTTTGTAGGATTTACTGGCAATGTCTCTCAAAAGGTCTCTGTTTGATTCTGCTATAGTTGAAATTAAAGGAATAGTTCACTCCAAAATGAGAATATATCCAGCTCCCTCAAGCCTCTCTCCAAGAGGGAGGAGTAGTTTTTTCTTGATCATATGGAGAAATTAGCATCATTTTGTCACCTGTGAATCCTCAGCTGTTTAGGAGGTTCCTTTTTCTGACTGCACACATTCACCGGTGAGCAAGTGATTGAACTGCATTTCTGCAACTGATAGCAAAACAAACATTTAATATGTAGTTTGGATGCTCTTGAGGGGAGTAAATTAAGCATACTTGTGACCCTATTCCTTTAAGTTTTAATAGGAATTTGTTCCACCCATTGTGCAGTTTCCACTTTTATGGTAGATCGCTTACGTAGCTGTTTAGTGATGTAATAAGCAGTGTTGTTTCCACTTGCACGTCTGTAAGATGATCTCTGCTACTGTAAATATTCATGCACTATTTCAGACATTTGAGATGTACTTGGGTATTGGACATAATGACTGTAATGGCTACTTGCATCTGTTTGAATGAAAGATTAAGGTCTACGTGAGCCTAGCTATCCGCCTGAGCCTGGTGGGCTTTCTATTGCTGTGTTTGATGCGTATCACTGGTAGTTAGGAGTGTTCATTGAGTAATTTTAGTGGTTTCTTCAAACGTAATTCTCTGCCAGTGAAGAGAGGAGACGATATTGTGTCTTGTTCTCATAAACATCCGGATTGAGAGGTAAGTCCAGCTTTGCCTTCAAATCTTATAGAAATGGTATACTGTGTATTTTGTAGTTTTTTGTGTTTTTGTAGCCCTAGAGCATTGCAGCTTATTTATAGCCTGTTTATTCAGGTTTTGCTGCTTGACGTTCTCCTGAAGGTTCCCTTTATTGTACATTGATGCAGCATACAATTTTTAAGTGCATTCATGATTGATGTACATTTGGATGTAATATATTCAGATTTACTATTAAATATTTTGCCAACCAATAAATTTTTCCACACTAGATTTGCACTTTTGTTGTCTCACGCTGGTTGCATGAGAATACTGAGTCCAATGGATGCAGAAATTAAAATTTAATGTTTTGTAATTTTCTATTGACAAAACATTTAAAACTGGCCTCATTAATTCTGAGACTCAATGTAGATCAGTGAAGTAATTTGGACGTGTTGTATTTATTTGCCTGATTGTCCATTTGAGGACGCTGTCGAGCGTTTGCAGATCGATGACCAGTAGAGGTTCCTTGTCTCAAGTATCTGAAATGTTTGAATGAAACTGATCCCAGATATGGGCCAGGGTATGCCAGACGACACAAAACTTTGTTCAGGTGATTTGCATGTAGTTTCCAAACGCCTCAGATGTGGGCTTTTCACACTATAATGTCACTAAAAGAGTCCTTTGTTTAATGTAAACGTTCTGACTGGAGAGGATGGTCTAGGAAGTAGTCCTGAGGGTGTAATGAGGCTATGGGTGAATCGTTGTTACTGAGATAACTGTTTCTCTGCTATAATTACACCTTTGAGTACATGCACACAAACAAAACGTCCATCCTTATGGTTAATGTACTACTAAAACTCTACAGTAACAGGTCAGTACGGTATGGAGCAGAGTAAGGTGCTTCCTAAAAAGTGTTTCTCAAGATCGCGTACTATTAAACGCCCTTATTTCAAGCACACCGCCGATCAAAAGATCTAAGAACGCTTTTTTACGAATGTTGCAGCAACATTCTATTCAAGGTTTTGAGAACATGAGCGTTACTAAAAGGTTCCAAAACGAATGTTCCAAAAGTTTAAAACGTATACGTTTTAACGCGCTTTCAATAATTTAATTATTTGATTACCTTTATCTAAACGTGATTCTGCCTTAGATGACAGCCAAAATGGCAGGATCTTCTAAGAACTATTCAGTGTTTCTGCTTGTCTTGCGGCCCCACAGAAGTCAGTTCACTCAACTGTACAGGAAAATCTGTCAGGAGCCCAATAACGTTTGTTTCCTGCTCCGGTCCTCATCTGTGCAGTCATCGCCATGCTGTTTGGACTCCACCAGATTATTGCAGGTCTTTGCATAATGTGGTATCTGGTCTATTCTTATCTCAGGATTGCTCTGGTTTATGACAAAGGTATCAAAAGAAAAACAACATTCAGGCAGTCTGGGATAAGATCAAACACATTCCACTATCGTGCAGTATGTTAACTAATGGGCTAATGAAGTGAGCATTTTGACTAATACTCTTAACATATTCCAGTAACTTTACTGCTAAGAGAGGGCATGCTTTCGCAAATCTCCTGACAGGCTCTGCAGTTAGGAACATCAAACGTTCTTAGGAAATCAATCTTGTCTTGAATAATGTTAGTACTCAAGCATTTATAACTTTTCTCAGTGTTTACTTGATGAACTTTTATGCTGCTTTGTTTTAAATTTATGAACATTCTAAATGGTTTTAGAAATATATATTTTGGTTAGCAGAGTATTCTTTTGTAAGTGGGGATCGATAGAAGGAAACAAACCTCATAGAGTTCCCAAATAAATGAATGGAAAGTTTAGTTATGGAGGAATCCTAATACTGAGTGTAGCTGCCTGATGCATATAAATGATTTAAATCCAGGCATCCATCAACGCGTGAGGTGTCCACCTCAGTATGTCTTCTGTCACAAAATGAAAAGTACTTCATTTTCCAAACACGCATGGAATTTAAGCCAGTTCTCCAATCGCCAGCGAAAAAACATTAATACCGACTCAGTCCAGAACGAGGACGTGTAAAGCTAAACACTTAGTTTTCGTTTACAAAGGCATGGGCTTGTAGAGTCACACCAGTTTACATATTATTACACACTCATACTCACCGTGTTCCACTGCCACGCCAGAGGCGCGTTCATCAGTAGCCCAGGAGCGCACGCTAGAGAGGACGCCGCCGCGGCCCGAAACATCTTCTACCGGCGGATCGCAAGTGACTGGCGTATGGAGAGGCTCTGGCTTATCTGTTCTAGGAGCCAAATGTAGATTCGCTTTAATCCCGGATGTACCGTTATAAGAGAAAAAGCGTCGTGGTTTGTTGACGCATCCTTTGAGGGAAGAGAATGTGCTCAGTGTGTTAAAATCACACGGTCTGATGCGTCTACGTGTGCTTTGGAAATCGATCGAGGGTGTTTTAAATCTGTATCTGCAGTCAAGGATGTAAAATGTCCCCATCGACCCGGAGCGGCTCTCAAACCTCACGCACAGTCTATAGGAGGACGCGTTTTCGTCGCGTTCCATTCGCGGTGCGTCATACTGGCGTCTTTCACCGCCGCGTTTTAAGATGGTGCGTCAAGTCCAACTTTTGAACATAGCACCGTTTAGTTGAAGATGATTTTAAACACCCGCACACGTTCTGCGCGACGCGGCTCTGTCGCCGCCGAAACCGACGCGTCATCAGCAGCCACGCCGCTGTCATTAAATAATCCCGGAGGTCTCGTTTCTTCTGTGTTTCGTGTCACAGCAGTGTTTAAATGCGTGCTGCCGCGGCGACTGAAGACGGAGAGAACGCGGGAGCGTGCAGCGCCAAAGCTTCTGTTCAAATATTAGTGTAGCGCAAACGATTCTTGAACTGTTGAGGTTTGGCGCGATCGAATCATTCTTGCTACATTTCTTGCATTTGAGCGGCAATCTTTTTCAGGTTGCGTTTCATCCCAGATTCAGAAGAAAAACCGTGCTTGATTCTTACAGTGGCAAGCAGTTATTTTAAACAAATAATTTGAGCTTAGTGCTCGGAGTTAACAGAACATATGAAGTTATGAAAATGTCAGATTTTTCCCTTGATCATTTGAACTTTTCTTTTGCTAATGTTATAGGAATATTACCTTTGAGTGATCTCTGAGCATTCTTAAACAAGTAGCACCATAATAATAGGTTCTAAGAGAAGATTAACTTTGGTCGAATGGGCTATTAACATTACTGGAAAAAACATTCTTTTAACATTTATATAAATGTTACTTGTGAATGTTCTCGAGCATCCTCAAGTCACTGTTTTTATAGCACTTTTTGCAATGCAGATTGCATCAAAGCAGCTTTACATTGAGGTACTAAAAAGGAAATGGTGTGTCAAACAGTGTTCGGAAATGTTGCAAAATGGCTTTTGGGGTAATGTTTTGAGAACGTTCTTAACAAATGTTCTGTGAATGTAGAGTGTTCTGAGAACATTCCCTGTTAACCAGGGCTTAGGGGTGGACATGCTTTTGAAAGCTTTTGTCGGAGGTTAATGTACAGTAAATTACACTAGTAATTTATCATACATTAGCTGATGCCTCAAGGTACATTTGCAGCAGTAGTAGCGTTAAACAGAGACTATTCAATATTCAGCAACATACACGCTTCACATGCCACTATATATATATAGAGAGAGAGAGAGAGCTGAAGTGCAGCAGATACATGCCAGCAGGTTCATACGGTCACAGCGCAACACTTGCAACCTCACAGAGCTAAATATGACGGCTGGACTTTATCGGACCGTGACACTGATACTGCTACAGGCAGACAGACAGAAAGGGCCATCTGCAGACGGATAGAGGCTGCATTTATGCAATTTACCTATTGCTTTTGTCATTTGGGACCAGTTTCTTGCTGTCAGTGCTGCATGGAGGAGTTGTTTGTCGATGGCCTGATCTACGCGTGACCTTTAGTTTGATCAAATGCGCTCCACGCGATCACACTCCGACAGCGCCAGGATCAGTACGAGAGTTGAAGGCGAGGATGTTGAGATTAGCGCTGGTTTGATGATCAGCAGGCCTTCTTGGGTCACACTGAGAAGCGAATGGGGAGGGGGGCAATGTATTTACACACATGAATCTGCGGCATTCACAGACACAGACTTAAATCTTGCTTTTCATTTACACAGAACCAGACTAAAAATTTAATTCAAGTTATTACAGGTAATAAAGTAATTAAAAACATAAAATGTTAACTGAAGATATATATGTGTGTATATTTGTGTATATATATATATATATATATATATATATATATATATATATATATATATATGTGTGTATATATATATATATATATATATATATATGTGTATATGTGTGTGTGTATATATATATATATATATATATATATATATATATATATATATATATATATATATATATATATATATATATATATATATATATATATATGTATATATATGTATATGTAATTATAAAATAACTAATGTAGTACCACATAACACTAAACACTAAAAATGAATTGAAATGTTTAAATGATGCTAAAATAAAACAATTAAACCTACAATTCTAATAAAATGAAGTAAGAAATGTAGATGATACTGAGATGGCGGTATTATTTTGTTCCTTTAGTAAATGCAGACCCGGATGTCCTGTATTTATTAGTGTCAAGATGTGAATCCAGCCCTAGTTTTGTCATTGCGCTCATGCTGCAGCTTCTATATTTACGTTGCACACTTCTCCTGTTCTCTTTTTACTCATAATAGATTTTGTAGTCATTTTAACTGTGTATTTCCCTCTGGACTGGGCTATAATTAATGTGACTTGGAACTGCTATTTATACTACAGGCCTAATTAGCCAGAACCATGTCTGACAGAAAGCGCTAGGCTAGGCTAACAATCCATTGCTGCCCTATTAAACAGGTGAATGATTGATTGATTATAGAAAGTAGCCGCGCAGTCATTAATTCGTTCATTCAGCTAAACGTCTACTCTGAAGTTTTGAGAAGTCACCTGCTTTATTATATGTGTCATGAGGAAAAAATCACAAGTCAAAATGGTTAAAGTACAAAACTAATAAAACGCCTGAAGAGTAGGTTTTAATTTTATTATATAACCTTAGTTTTATAATAACTGTGAGGGATGTTTTGCCGTTCACCCCGTATAACAGTATTAAAAAATAAATAAAGTTACAGATATCATTGATTGATGTCTTTATTTTTTTAAGCTTAGCAAAGCAGGGTATTTTTGTGAGCGTCGGTCACACCTCGGTTTCTTGTAGAAAAAAACGTTACTTAATAAAAGTGATGAATGTGCATGTTTTCATGTAACACAATAAATCCACAACCTCATACTGTCACGGGCCAGTTTCATCTCTCGTGTGTAATAGTGCTGTGACTGATCTGTGCACCTCAGCACATGGCAGTGTGTTTGTAAGTCAAATGTTCTTGTGTAGCCTTAGGTGAGTGTTTTGACTTTGGTGTCTGGAGGCATCTTGAGGCGCTGCATTCTCTGATCTGGGTCTGTTTACAGTGCTTGGGTGAGGCGAGGATGTTGTGCAATTTCCTTTGGCCTGTCGTAAAGGGCTCCTTAAAGTAAAGATTTAGGACCGTTCCAAAATGTACTTTAAAGATTAATCCACGAAAGCTAAATTAGGAGTTACTGACCAGTGTACAGAAACATTTTTACATACTTTAAGATTAGCGCACAAACATTTTGCATGAAAGCAACTTATTAGTGCACATTTTACATAATGTGCAAAAATGGACGGAATGCACAGAAACATTTTACATACGGTCATTGTGGGTCATTGCAGAGGTGTTGTGGGCAGTAAGTCAGCTGGACCTTCTGATCATAGTGGACTAACTGCGCTTGAGTTTAAAGTGTGTTGTTCTAATGAGATGCCATTATTGGCCGTCTCTTCATGTACATGGAGCAGTGAGTATTGGAGTGATGCATTAGCTAATGATGTTGTTAGCAATCTGCTCTCAGTGCTCCCAGAGGATGTTCAACTGATGTAGGGCAAATCAATGAACACACACACACACACACACACTCAATGTCTGTTGTGACGACTAATGGTGGTAAATCAACATGACTACTATGAGTAGTATTAGTTCAGAACCTTTTGAACTCTTGAACGTATGAAAAATTAATGTTTGTTGAAATAAAAAAAAAAAACAACACATTTTGCTTACTTGCGTTTTCTCTCTAAAATGATGTTGCATTCTGGAGCATAATAAAGTTCTAAAATCAGTCAATCATTTTGCTCTTACTTTTAAAATGCTATTGATTTGTTCATCAAAATTTTTTTTCCAAATTAATGTTTTGATATTAAACCCACTTTTTCCTCTGTTTAGAAAAATAAAACAAAAGAACACTATTAATTTAATTCAGAAAGAATTGTTATAGATCACATACGTGGCTAGTGAATTTGAAGATATACCCTATATATTGATTTACAATTAATTGTTTAAAAATGTCATCTCAAGCTGAAAATGTTTTTTTAATACTGTGTTTAGACAGTCAGATCAGTATCAGAGGTCAAGAGTCACTTTATACTAGTGAAGTCCTCTGATCTGGCCCCGCTGAGTTCATGGGACGTTTGCATTTCTCCTTCAAGTTCAGACCAGTCGCATGAGATGTGTAGAATTCTTTACATTTCTGTCGTCTTTGTTTTGTCGTGTTCTGGCATCATGCATTATCTTCCACTCAAACGCTGCTTATCAAGGCTGCATTTATTTGATCGAAAATACAGTAAAATTCAGAAATATCATGATTTAAAATAGTGAAGGTGTATTAAAATGTAATTTATCTCTGTGATCAAAGCTGAATTGAAGTGTTTGCTGCGCAAGAACCATTTCTGATTATTATTAGTGTTTTTTTAAAACTACTTTTTTGACTGTCTTTACTGTCTCTTTTGATTCATTTAATGCCCCAGAGCAGAAACATGATTCTGAATGATAAAGTATCTTGATAGATCTGAAACCCTCTTCCTGATTGGGTAGATTTCTGTTTCTTTTTAACTCCGTTATAACCGCAGACGGGCTGCAGCGAGGTGTTTTTGGCCGGTGAGAGTGATTGTTCGTAGGGATGCAATGTGTTTGTTTCTTCATTCTTGGAAGAGAGGCTGAAAGAGACGCTTCTCAGCAGATAGTGTTGCTCTTGTCCACGCTTGCTGTAATTCAAGCCCAAATTAAAGCGGACTTCTGTTGTGGTGTATTGTATCAGGACTGGATCAGATCGCAGCTGGAATATAGCTTGTGTGTGACACTGCATAATAAATCAGTGGTGTAGCTGACGTGTAAGTTACAGCCGTGTTCGTGTGTGTTAAGGGTCCGCGGGTCACCTGTTTGCTTTCTGGGTGGTGCTAGTCTTACTGAGAACTGCTGGGAGCAGAGCTGAAGACTGTGTGTGTGTGTGTGTGTGTGTGTGTGGGGATCGAACAATTGGCCTCCTTTGAAATGAACAGGGTGGAATTTGAATGGAATCAGCCACACGCCCAAATAGTTGTTGTTTTGGAATGACAGGAAGATGAGTTTAGTGCATAGGAATCTAAGTAAAACTTTATACACTTTTTAATTTTTAATTTCTTTTTAATTGTTATAATATTATATATTACATGTTTCAATGTGTATTTTTCTGATTAAAATACAAATTTATTAAAATATATGAAACATTTCTATAGAGAGTGTTTTAGTGTGTGTAGTGAACACTTTCTTTTTCAGCCTCTCTGTGACATTGAAATCTGCCAGATACATTTGCCTAAAGTTCTTTAAAATAGTTCCCTTATGCAAAAGCGGGCTGACCTGGAGACATCCGAGCAGGAAAGAGGATGTTGTGTTTGCTGCTGTTCAAAGCTCTTCAGCGAGGAAGTGACTGTCTCACGGCTTACACCTGAACACCAGGAGGAACTCCTCTACTTCTACAACTTTACACATGTGATGAAGAAAAACACAGACGATTGTTATCTATAACTTATTTTAATAAATGAATAATTCCTTTATTTATTTCATATTTTAAGTATGCATCCAAACAAACAACAGTGACAAAGACTTTTATAATATTTCAAATAAATGCTGTTCTTTTGAGCTTTCTGTTCATCAGAGAATCATGAAAAAGATCAGTTTCCTACTAAATAAATAATCAGCTTTTTTCAACATTAAATTAATTAGTAATTATTTTTTTTATTTATCTCTCTCTCTCTTCTCT
>NC_056705.1:1990192-2091653 GCF_018831695.1 Puntigrus tetrazona
TCAGTGTTCAGGAGGAGCGGCGTTCGTCTCTCACCGTCGTCATGGCCTCGATATCGGAGTGGTACGCAGGGAAGAACGTGCTGATCACCGGAGCCACGGGCTTCATGGGGAAGGTGCTGGTGGAGAAGCTGCTGCGCTCCTGTCCCGACGTCAACGCCCTCTACATCCTCGTCCGGCCCAAAGCCGGTCAGTCCATGTCCGAGCGCGTGCAGGACATGATGAAGTGTAAGGTGAGAGCTCTCGGTGTGACTATTGTCTAATTGCTATTAATTTTTTATTAATATATACATTTTTACTATTTGAGTATCAATTAAAATTACTGATATGATTGTTTATATATATATATATATATATATATATATATATATATATATATATATATTAATCAATTGATTTATAAGATATATTAATATTATAATAAGTACACACAGAATAATAAATTACTGTAGTACTGCATTTATAACTATTATTAAAATAATAGTAGAGGGAGTGGTAATAGTACTAATAATAATACAAGATAATAATAAATTGAAAAATAATGTTAAGTTATAATTAAATGAAAGATATTGAATACTTAATAACTATAATAAAAATTACTTAATGAAAATATCATACAAAATACAAAAGCTATTGTATTACATGTATCTCTCAGTGGTTAAAATAGTAATATAGTAATAATGCAACTAATAAAACATATAAAAATAATATATTCATAATAATTGTAATTATCATGTTGTTTTCATTATGATGTCTGTTAAATAAAAATATTAAAATAATAATAATAATGATTACAATAGTTTTTTTGCATCTCAACTGTAAACTTACAGTAGTAATATTTAAAAGAAACACATTTTAAAGTCTTAATTTTCTTGATGATAGTGACTTCATAAAGTGCTTTTTATTACAATTTTGCAAAGATAAGACGTATGGTGATTTCAGGTTCTATTAACAGAGCAGCTCTTCTTCATCATCTGTGAGGATCATAGTGGATCATAGACATTTGTAACCTTTCTAGAGCATTGTGCTTTTCTTCTTTTCCTGCTCTTCAGGTTTTTGAGACCGAAGCCTGACGCCTGTGTTGTGTCTTTGTCATTGGATATGTCGGTCTTTGTGATTGGATGACATCTGATCTGATCGTGTCCAAACTTCAGTTAACCGCGTGTTTATGCTTAAATAGTTAGTTCCACGGAACGTGCAGAACGCATCAGCTTTTGCTCGCAGGCCGCATCAGGGTTTATCACAACTGTAATCTGAACTTGATTCTCTGAAACCTGCAGCAGAAGTTCATGTTCTGCGTTCCCTCGGGCGACAGTGGAAAATGCTCTTTGATTGTTGCCATGGAAACCCCACCACAAATGCCATCCACATGAGTTATGATGAGTATTTCCATACGCGTCTGTAGGTGCGGCTTCATTACTGATGGAGCGGCGCTGGAGTCTTTCTTTATGTGAGGCTGATGAGTCACATCCGCAGTAACAGAGAGTCAGCTTACTCACATCCACTACTTTTCACCAAAGAAACACGTGTGTGTGTGTGTGTGTGTGTGTGTGTGTGTGTGTGTGTGTGTGTGTCATTGTGTGTGTGTGTGTGTGTGTGTGTGCGCCAAATATAAATATTACCACTTATATTTAGTATATGGTATCATCAAAATAATATAACTATATTAAATATATAATTATAATAAATATTATTATTTACCAGTTATATTTGAAATATATTAATATGCATAAATAAAACAAATATATTAAATATTCATATATATTGTTGGTATTCAACAGCAACATGCTGGTAAAACTTTAGCAAATATATATTTGCACTTTTTTTCTTTTTTTTATTTACATTTTTATTTTACAGTTGAAATGAAAGTGTTTTAGTTTAAAAACGTTCATCTATTCAGTCAAATTAGTTCATGTAGTGTGCTTTATTGGTTTGTTTAGATCAGTGTAGTTGATTTAATGTGAGTAATGCTGCTGAGCTGCCTGTAATCTTTGCTGGGTTTCAGTTTGCTGGTGTTTCAGTGGTTTATCTGGTCTGTGCCGGACTGATGTGAGATCTGGACTCGAGCCAGAATGAAGCTCAGCTGTTATGAGATGCAGATCAGTATTATGGGTCATTATGGGTCAGTTAGATCCTGTCCGCACTGCGCAAACTCTCTGACCTCTGATAGTGTCCTCAAACATGAATGTGTGTGTGTGTGTGTGTGTGTGTGTGTGTGTGTAGGTTGTATATGTAAGGAATTCTCAGCGCTCACACAGGCAGATTGTGTGTGTGTGTGTGTGTTTGGAGAAGGAAAATGTAATGTGGGAAGCCATTCATTTTCAAACAAACACGTCCATTGTTTTGTCATTTAAAAAGCCTTTCAACAGATTCTTAAATAATTAAAGAGACAAGCTTTATATAACTTTTATAACTTTCAGTTTATAAAATTATTGTATAGGGAAATGAAAAATAAATGATCGTGGTAAAAAAAAATAAAAAAAAAAAAAAATAATAATATGTATGATGTATACACGGCAAAAAATGAGAAGTTGACCTAACTTAAAATGTCAAGGCAACTTGCTGCACATCTTTTGAGGGGTTCTTCACTCAAGCCAGGTCTCTGAGTAGGGTCATGTCTCTTTTGTGTTCAGCTAACACACTTTATCATCTTGAATGTTGATATCATTTTTTCTTGGAAGATGTTTTCTTTACACAGAGTTGGGTGAATTCCAAACTGCTTTTTCCTGTTTAAATGAGTTTTCTCAAAGTTGGCAAAACTAGCAAAAATCTGCTGAAGCTGGTTGCATTAAAATTTTTACTTTTTTTTTTTTTTTTAAACAGTTTGTCTTTGACTAGTCAGGACAACATTTGGGGTAATTTTGGTGGTATGACAAGGTCTTTTATGATTTTTTAAATTTTTTTAAAAAGAGTTATTTGTTTTTTGCAAATGAACCCTTCATATATAATAAAACAATAATAGGGCAGCAGAGTACTAGCAATCTTCAAAAACCAACTCAAAACTCATCTTTTTCGCTTACACTTGACCCAACATTGATAGCACTCTCTTCTTCTCCTGCTCCTTCCTATCCTTGTTTAAAAAAAAAATACTGGCATGAATCATTTTTAATTAGTCATAATCTTGTACTGATATGGGATATTTTATTATTGTTATTTTCTGTCTTTCTTTTAATTGAACTGTGGCAGGGATCCTGATCCACCTTCATTATGTCCGTTCCCTCCTTCGGTGTCTCCAGTCCACTGCTCTTCTGCTCTCTGCTGTGTGTGTGTGTGTGTGTGTGTGTGTGTGTGTGTGTGTTTATCATTGACCCAAGGCCACGGCGGTGCAGGAACTGAAGGAGTATTGTCTCTCTCTCTCTCTCTTTCTCTGACACACAATGGGGTTTTTTGTGCCAGAAGGCCCGGTGGAGACTGGCACAGAGCGACCGCCGTCCCACAATGCACTGTTTGCTCTTTCCAACACGGAGAGAGCGAATGTTTACAGCGCTTGGCCTCGTTGAACCCCTGACCTCAATACAGTGAACCTGTGCCGTCCTTCATCCGCGTGTCACTTCCTTTCTCATACAGTACAGCTTTAATCGATGAGTTTGAACTGTTTCCAAGCAGGTCAGCAGTCACTATTATAAAGACTATATTTTATATAAACTTACATTAAAATGTAGCCTATTATTAATTACTTAATAATTAATTCATCCTAAATTTTGATAATAATCAAGGAAGATATCACTGCGCCTGCTGCGGTCGTGGTACTTCCTTGATTATTTTATAGTTCCTAATAATATCAGCCTAGAAAAATGCTAATTTTCCGATGGTCTTAGTACACGATATAACTACAGAACAGTTACGTTTTAAATAGGAAAAATATCGAAACTCTTTGGTCATTTGGTCAGATGCTTCTGGTCTAATCGGATTCAGTGATCTATGCTAAGCTATGCTAAGCTATGCTAAAAGTGCTAGCGCCAGACCCAGAGATCGGCTGAATGGATTTAAACTCTACTTATTAACTCTGGAGGAATTGGAAAATGAGCCTATTTTCAAAAAAAATGAAATGTAAACGTAGTTTAATCACGATGTAAAGTGCCCTCTGCAGGTATTCGTTATGATACATAATGTACTTGTTGGAACGTAAGTTAGTTATGTTCACATTACGTATAGCCACATTACACTATGCATTTTAACAGTCAATAAAACCATCTAATGCTTTTGATATTTTATTTGAGCCAATTGTTATTATAGCCTCATCATTAGTTTCCTATATAAAAAGGCTTTTTTTACCTAGACCTGTTTGTGAACCAAAAAATATCAAATTACTCCGTTGTCAAAATAATCAGTAGATTATTTGTTAAGGCAGTAGTCATTAGTTTCAGCCCTATATTGTTTAAAATGTTTAAAATACAACTGCATTGTTCAGGTCAACCATATATTGATGACAACAATGAGTAATAACTTTGCCATAGTATCCTTTCATGTTTTACTCACTGCTGTAATTTGTGGAATTATCGTTTATTTTATAGTTTTATTTCTTCATTAGTTTTTTCTTAGCTTTTATTAAGTTTAACTTTTCGTATTTTCGATGTGTGCTTTTGCAGTTTTTCATCAATTAAATCAGTTTAATAGTTCAGTTTTATTTTTCCAATTTTAGTGCTTGAAGTTTTTCACCTAGCGTTTCTATTTATTCATTTTTTTGTAGTTTTATTTCAGTAAACATTTGAGTGCTTTTGAGTAGTTGTAGTTTTGAGAGCAGTGATAGTGCTGGTGTGTGTGTCTGTGTCTGTGTCTGTGTGTGTGTCTGTGTCTGTGTGTGTGTGTGTGTCTGTGTGTCTGTGTGTGTGTGTGTGTGTGTGTGTCTGTGTGTGTGTGTGTGTCTGTGTGTGTGTGTGTGTGTGTGTGTGTGTGTGTGTGTCTGTGTGTGTGTGTGTGTGTGTGTGTGTGTGTGTGTGTGTGTGTGTGTTCGCTCTGGCAGCGCTGCAGCAGCATATGGAGCTTCGTCCTATGCCAGCATGTGGGTGTGTTTTGTGTTTTGTTACCCGGTGACACAAACCACGGCAGAAGTTTGGCTAAAATGTCTGCGCTCATTTCCTTCTGTTTACTGCATTTCTGCAAGCCGCTCTAGCACCTCACGTTCCTGCTCTCTGACACGAGGTTCTCCTTCTAGTTATGTGTGTCTTGACCTTTTAACTGCTGCTCTCTCCAGCATGGACTGAACTCTTTAAATCTTTGTGTTGGGGGGTGTCTGTCTGTGTGTGTTGGTGTGTGTGTGTGTGTGTTTGTGTGTGTGTGTGTGTGTGTGTGTGTGTGTGGTTAGCTAGACCGCTAGCATGGCCCATATGCTGTCTGATCTGTCCAGTAATCTGTGTTAATGGCCGTTAGGAACAGACTTATGTGTTCAGATGATATCATTAAGGCTTTATTCCTGTAATATTTGCATGTTTAAGTGTGTGGGAAATGCACCCCTGGTGGTTTTTCATATTAAAATGATGCACTTTCATTTGCATTTGAAAATCCTCTGGTTTCAAAAGACAAGATAGTTGCTTTATCGGTGTACGCAAAATTATTATCAAGTTATTTCTTGTTATGGTTTCTGAATGGGGTTTATGTGCTCTCTAAATTTCTTTTGATTATTAATTTGCAATGGAAATTGTTTCATTAATAATTGTGTTGTTGTTTTATTATACTGCTTATTTGCTATTAGTTTTTATATTTTGAATTTGCTTGTATTCAGTTTATATTTAGATTATTTCTGTTTGTTTAATTCAATTTTAGTTTGCCAAGCAACATTTATTTTATTTGTGTAAATGACATTTATTTGATTGATAATTTGCTTTTATATTTTTTGTTTTTAATAAATTACTTTAAATTCTATAAATTACCATAAATTCTTTTTGTAAATTCTACATTTTATTATTTAAATAACACTTAAATAAGTGTTTTATCTAAACACTTAGAAAAATATATGTGTAATATATCTAGCAAAAATATATTTTTAAATTATTAATATATACATTTACATTCTTGTGTACTTTAGAATTCAAAAATGTTAAGTATAGGTGGAAGAGGTCTGGGACATTTTGAGATTTCCCAGTAACTGTGTAGGAAAGTGTTTCTGTTGAAACAGGAGTGAATGTGTACTGTACATATCTCACACCTTTGGCAACATCTTGAATAAATGAGCACATTGCGAAAGCAAATAAAATGATCTGTGTCTCAACATGCAAGCAGACTTCAAAACACAGCAATTCCTGGGAAAAAGTCAGGAAGAACTGGATTGTAACATGTTTCACAAGGCCTTGGATGTGGTGTTTAAACGGTTCAGTTTATTTGCATGCTGAGCGTGGATTGAAGCGTATTTGCGTGCTGATTTCTGATTGGTCGACTGGAACTCAAAACATCCTCCTTTTGTGTGTGTGTGTGAAAAATTTTATTTTTGCATTTTAAAATAAAATGTATTGATTGAGGGGGTTTTGACTAAAGTTTAAGATTTTTTTTTCAATTTGTATTTTAAATGTTTATTGGTTTTGAAAAATCAATATTTTAATTTATTTGACTTGTTTTTCAATAATGTGTTTAATGTAATAATTTTTTTGTGTGTGAATGAATATTATTTGTTTAATGATTGGTATTTTATTATTAATATTTTTTTAAATATAAATATATAAATTCAGCTTATTTTACTATTTATTAAAATATTTTGGTTCAACTTAAAGCAGTTTTGTCATGGCATTTACTACTTATTTAAAAGAAAATTAAGGTTTTCGAATGAATACAGTATTTGTTAAATTTGTTTATATCTAGCATGATGTATGAGTAACTAAGAGAATGTATTATTGCATTTTGCTTCGTTTGAAAATGAAAGTAGCTCTGATGTCTTGTTTACGTCTCAGACCTCAGTATAATTCTGATGGCACGCAAGCGCTGTTTTCTTTTAGTAATGCAAATCTCTCTTGGATAAACATGCATTGAAAAGCGTGACTGGACCGAGAGGCTCAACAGCTGTCAGCATCTGTCCGGCCCTCGGCAGGTGCCTGCTGCTGGGGTTACAGGGGGTCACATGTTACGTCCAGGACTGATTCTGATTGGCTGCGGCTTTAGGAATGTGCCACTGCCAGACCCTAGGAATTGTGGGTAACATAAGTCAGCACATGTGTGTCAGAGGACGGCAGTGCCTGCAAATCCTCTTTTGATATCAGATTACAGAAATCACAGCAGATTCATCAGCTATGTAGCGCTTCAAACATGTCAAGCTGAATGCCTGTGCGTTTGGATATGGTCAAGAAATATCTTATTTATTCACTCTGCAGTTTTCTCCATTACATAAACGCTGAAGTCTGTGACATAATATGATGAGATTTGTCATTTGCATCTTGCACTTTGGCTAACGGAAAATTACATAATGTCTCTGGAAGAATAAATTCTCCCATAAACCTGTACGGACCGCATTTTACCACAAAATAAATTATATGACAAATTGTATTTGATAAAAATAGTATGAAAATGATGCCTGGATTTAGAACCATGCATTTTAAGGTTACTTTAGGGACAATTAATTCTTTAGTACGTTTACTACCCAAATTCCTGTTTTGTTTGTTTATTTATTTATTTATTTGATTTTTTTGTCAGTGATGATTCTCATTATGCTTTTGAATATTACGAAATATTTTGAAATATTATATTAATATTTCAGAGTATTTCATTATTCACGCACATTTGTGATGTTCATTCCCAATTTTATTTTATTTCCCCCTTATTTATTCTAGTTATTCTTAATGGTGGTATTCAATAGGTTTTCAAATAATACACCATTTTTTTAAATAATTTTTTTTTATTTTATTCTAATTATTTTCTGTGGTGCTTTTCTTTTTTTTTTAAATAATTCACTATTCGTAGTAGTATTAATTTTTTATGTATTTTTTTAGTTTTGTTTGAAATAAATTGTTAACTGTATTTACTACCCAAATTCCTATTTTTGCTATGTTTGTTTATTTTTTCTCGATTTTGATTCTCATTAGGTTTCCAAATAATTCTGTGTTTGTTTCAGTTAGATCAGCGTAACAGTGCTGCCTTCATGCGTGAACATTTCCGAGAGTGTGAAGAATGATAATTGTCATGTTTTGTGCGTCGCTGAGTGTTTGTCTGTGTGTGTTTCGCAGCTGTTTGACCGCGTGCGTGAAGATAATCCTGACTTTCATCAGAAGATCATCCCCATCAGCAGCGAGCTCATGCAGCCCGGCCTGGCCATCAGTCCAGAGGATGTACAAACACTCACTTCCTGTATTAACATCGTCTTCCACTGCGCCGCCACCATCCGCTTCGACGAGCCCCTGAAGTGAGTGATGTTTGACCACGTTCACTAAACACACAATCAGAGATGTTTCTGAAGGATCACCTGACACTGAAGACTGGAGTAATGATGCTGAAAATTCAGCTTTGATCACAGAAATAAATTACAGCTCAACAGACATTTACACAGAAAACAGATGTTTTAAATTATAATGTTATTTCGCATTTTGTACTGTATTTTCAATCAAATAAATGCAGCCCTAGTGAGCAGAGATTTCACAAAGCATTACTAAACCTTACAGAACACAATTTTTTAAACATTAATGTATGGTGGAACTTGAAAGCCATAGCTACACTTGAAAAGGATGTGTGAGAATAACAAGAATAAGAAAGGTAAAACACACACACACACACACACACACACACACACAGTACTTCTGCTGTGTCATGAGTCTCTGGCCGAGGAGCAGATGTTCTCTCTGCTGGAGGAACGAGGGATTCATTAGTGAACCGCTGACTCTGGAGCAGGAGCAAGTGAAGGAACGGACACACACACACACACACACACACACACACACACACACACATCTGTTCACACTGACCTCTTGCTTCATTGTCTTAAGGAAAATAAAAACAGCATCAATGTCCTAATGTGTGAGAATTCCATCCTCTCGCTCTTAGCAGCATCACAGACCAGTATCAGTAATTGATTGTATATTTCAAAAAACTACTTTTTAAATTTGAAAACATTTTTAACCGTAGTATTTTTGTTATAATATTTGGAAGTAATTTTATTCAAGTTTCAAGTTTATTTGTATAGCGCTTTTTACAATGTCTATTGTTCCAAAGCAGCTTCACAAAAGCAAAAGCAGCTTCACAAAAGCATTGTGTATTTATTATTATTATTATTTTTATATATTATTTTATATATATATATATATATATATATATATATATATATATATATATATATATATATATATATATATATATATATATATTTTTTTTTCCATTCTATAAAATTAAATATATTTTTATTTCTGTTTTTTGATTATTTTATTTATTTAGTTTCATGAAATATGAAATGAGAAATGCTGCCTTGGCAACTAACTGAAATAAATGTCTCTCTTGTCTCTGTCTATATATAAGGTTATATTTTAAGTGAACCTAAATACCCTGTAACAGACTTTATTTTAATAATTTGTTTAATTGTGTTCATTTTTATGGTCACTATAGTACTGTACTGAGAGATAATGATTTGTTTTTTTATTTCATCACTTTTTTTATTTATATATATATTTTTTTTTTTTTTTAAATCTATATATTTTTGGTCTTTGACAAATTATAATAATGTATAACTTGTTACTTTTTCCAGTCATTACAGTTCTGTGCTGTTAGATGTATTTTTATTATCTATTTAATTTAATCAAATTAATTTAATTATTTATTGTGTTTTCTGGTCTACATTGCCGGATATTGCATCTATGATTTCCTGCATTATTTAACTGTTGCAGGCCGTGCTGACCCCGATGCAGAGCGTCTGTGATGTGTAGTAATGTGTGTGTTTGGTGTGTCTGCGCAGGCATGCTCTGCAGCTGAACGTCATCGCCACGCAGCAGCTCCTCTCTCTGGCGCAGCAGATGCAGCAACTGCAGGCCTTCATCCACATCTCCACCGCCTACGCCAACTGCAACCGCAGACACATCGACGAGGTCATCTACCCTCCTCCGGTCGAGCCCAAGAAGCTCATTGACTCTCTGGAGTGAGTGCACTGTATCATCATCACCTCAAACACACTTACTGAATCTACCCGGAAACCACAGCCAGAAGCTCATGTTACCTGATGGAGCTGTAGTAAGAGAGGAGTGTAGTCGGTATCAGACTTCAGCTAACGCTTCTGAACAGAATTCTGGTATGCTGGAAAATACTGGGGAAAAAATCACAATTCTCTCCTAGCTTGTGAAATGTGTTCTTGGCAACAAGCTGAATTAACTAAAAAAAAACAACGTTTCAAATTAATGTTTTTTTCCTAATAGTAATTGGATATACATTTGTAAAATGAATAGGCAGGTGTATATTTATATGTAGAAAGTCCCAAAAACTAAAGCTAATATTATTAAATTTATCCCAATATTACAATATTTCAGAATACTTGGTTTTTGTTACATTTTTCTATTTGGTATATTGCTGTACTTGTTAGGTGTATTATTTATTTAAATGTGTTGTTTTGTTATTTATTTGTAATCTATATTTAATTATTTTAATCATTTTTATTACTTCAGTTAATTTATTAACATAAATGGCCTTTTCTACTCCCTACAGTGCTCTAATTTTAGATGTAGTATTTATTTATTTATTTAAAAAAATACATGATTTTAATATTTTTATTCATACGTTTTTTTTCCCTCTAACCTTTTCCACAAACCCATGTTTGGAAACAGTGGTTTTATGTCACTGGTCATTGCATGTCTGATTTTCCACGTTGTTTGACTTTGTCAAGACATGTTGCATCAGGATGTTTCGTCTGACACACTGTGCCGACCCTGAAGCAGAGCAGCGATTTATCTGTGTGTGTGTGTGTGTGTGTGTGTGTGTGTGTGTAGGTGGATGGATGAGAGTATTGTCCGTGACATCACGCCGCGTCTGATCGGTGACCGGCCGAACACTTACACCTACACCAAAGCGCTCGCCGAGTGTGTGGTGCAGCAGGAGAGCGGCAAGCTCAACATCGGCATCATTCGGCCGTCCATCGTAGGAGCCAGCTGGCAGGAGCCCTTCCCCGTGAGTGACGCTTCCTCTTCAAACAGGCCTCGCTCGAACCAGTGATGAGCAGCCCAGAGGATTTAGGTTCAAACTTGAACTAATGGCATAAAAATAACTAAATCTAAGACATTAATCAAAAATTAACTATTCAAAAATGACTAACTAAAACTGTAACTAAGAAGTAAATCAAATCTATTGGTTACACTTGATTTTTAATGCCCACCTTAAACATTCTATTAACTTTAAGCAGCTACATGTCAGAGTAGACTTCAAAATAAAGAGCTGGAAGATATTAATAAAGATATTAAGCAGACAGGCTACTAATACTCTAATGACTGCTAGTTGACATGTAGTTGCAAAGTTACTGTTAGTAGAATGTTTATAGTGGACTATCAAAAAAATTGTTAGTCTAAATCTAAAGTAAAAAATAAATGGAATTAAATAAAAACTATGTAGACATTTGAAATGAGTTATTACAAGATGTTTGCATGTTTTATTTCAGATTGACGCAAAGGCAAACTTTTTGTGTAGTTTATTTTGAAATACTAAAGGAACTAAAACTATAATATATCTCACATGCACAGGCACATTTAAAAATATTTTTAGTAAAACTTTTAACTGAAATTAAAATTAAAACAAAAAGTATACATTTTATTATGAAATATAATAAAATATTATCAAGAACTTTAATAATATCTCAGTTGTATTAATTTAACATGGTTTGGACTCATTTGGCATTTTTGCTGCTAATCATTAATGTAGATTTTAGTTGTTTGTGGTCAATAACCTATTCTGAATCTTTAGGCCACATATGCATTTGTTTTATAGCAACGGCATATGTCTGTTGTGTATAACCCTGTGAGATACACAGCAATGCTAAACCAAAATGCCCTTTTTCTGTATTTTACAGGGTTGGATAGACAACTTTAATGGACCGAGTGGTGTTTTCATTGCTGTAAGTATCACTTCATGCTGTGCTACAGTAGATCTGAAGGTTTAACACTTCCTGAACCCCACAGAGAGCAATCTTAACCCTACAACACTGCTTTAAGTGATTGTGTAAGATCTCTAAATGAACAACATGGTCAAAACTTTGCTGATAAACCTGTTGCACAGAAACCATATGACTGATAAATAACTTCCATTTTTAGCTGGTGCTTCTTGTATTTTTGTTTGTATCAAATAAGCATCAGAATAACTGTAGTCATATTTCCAAACAAACACTTACTGGACTGAAGCAGCTCAACATTACTTGACTCATGTCATTTTTTAAAAAATCAGTGCATTTCAGATCTGATCATCAGGATCCTTTGAGACGTGTTTGATTACAGAAGTTATAAGTAACGTTTATTTCTTCATCTCTCAATCATGTTTAGGTCATTTCCGTCTCATCTTATTAAGACAAATTATAAAAAATACAGAGTGAGCACTGATACTCGTATCATTATATGTCAGTATCTGCTATACTGTTATAAATCTTACATTACTAGCATCAGAATCTCATATAAATATCCGCATCTGCACCAAATGGTAATTTTTTTAATAAATGTGAACGTTTTTTGCTTCATATTTCAGAATCATAAAAGCCTGATGGATCTGTTATGATTTATATATTTTCTTCAGACTGCTCTATTTCAAATTGTGATGAATTAATTTCTGATTAATGTTTCATTAAGACTAAAGCTTGTCATTTAGTGCTGATTTAATGTGAAATCAAATGGCTGTTTAAGACCTCACTCTCTGTCCTGGCACAACTGAAAGCGATGAAAACAGACTAATTAGTCTGCATTTCCTGAAGTCATAAAGCAGTTTCGTCCTTCTAAACGCGTGTGCGGTGAAGCTCGCAGCCAGACAGGAGCATATGGTGCGCTTGGCGTCCTCTCTGAAGAAGCGTGTGTTTTGTGTGTCCCGGTGCAGGCTGGGAAGGGCATCCTGCGCACCATGAGAGCGAGTAATGACGCGGTGGCCGATCTGATTCCCGTAGATGTCGTGATCAACCTGACGCTGGCTGCCGGCTGGTACACCGCGGTGCACAGGTCAGCTTCACCTGTCTGATTTGCTTATGAGAGAGCCGCAGGTGATTAAACGGAGAACATTAGCTTGAAGAATCCCTCTGCTGATAGATTTGCACGAGGGAGAAACGTGCGGCTGTTCTCGCGGCACGCTGTAATATCCTTGTTTTGTGTTTTCCTTTCAGACCAAAAACTGCGCTCGTGTACAACTGCACAACCGGAGGCATTAACCCTTTCCACTGGGGAGAGATCGGTGCGTAGCGCGCTTTCTTATCCTGTGTGTGTGAGTTACGGCCACTGCAGACTCTAGACCGGGGCTCAATGGGTCCAGTGTCCTGCAGAGTTTCAAACACACCTGAAGCAGCTAATCAGGGTCTTTCTAGATATACTTGACACTTCCAGGCAGGTGTGTTGAGGCGAGTTGAAGCTAAACAAGCTAGACAAACTTCAGGATCAAGTTTGATGACCTCTGATCTAGACTCTATACTACAGTGAAAGAAATGCAGTTCTTTGTTGCATATCACATGGGATGTAATGCAGTGAAAAGGATTTCTGTGGTTCCTCATTTCAAGGTGCAACAAGTTAAGGGCATACAAAGACAATTATTGGAAAAAATTAAGAATAAGGTACAGTAGAGAGAGAAAATAAACGTAGAAAATACATATAATTATAGAATTTCTGGTGCTGTGAGATTTCCATATTTCCACAAACCGTTTTCTCCAAATGTATGTAATAAATGAGTAATGTTGTTGGTGGAGGTGTTAGTGAGGCCAGCAGGGGGTGCTCACATGATAGTGACGGGACTCTATACAGTCAAAGAGCTTTGTCTTTCAGATGAGACGTTAAACTAAGGTCCTAGCCTAATTTCCCTCCACTGGTCCTTATCAAACATGGCCTCCCAGTAATCCCCATCCACTCCTCTTCACCTGTAGCTGGATGATTGTAAAATGACTGTAAAAGTAAAGTGCTATATAAACACCTCATTCATTCATAAACATTTCAAATAGTGTCATGGTTGGTATTGTATTACATGATTAAATCCAGTCTTAATAAAAATAAATAAAATCACACATAATTACCAAGAAATGTAAGTAACCTAACTAATTACTAAGAGGCAAAACGCAAAATTGTGAAGTTGATAAACTGAATAAATTAAAATCGTTTTACTTTATTTATAACATTAGTATTTTTATATTATACAATCCAATCTGAAAAACATAAAATAGCATTCAGTATGCAAATAATGTTTGAAACTTTATTGCTGTCACTCCTTAACACTCCTTTAAAAGAAAAATCACAGTAAATCATAATTGCATAAATAGTGTACATGCCATTCTTATTAGAAAAGACTAAATATTTTATAAAATATGCAGTATGTATGTAATGTATGTATGCATGTAATGCTAAATGTTTGAAAGACTCACATTGTCAGTGTGTTGTGTGTTTAATTTCAAGCGTGCAGAGTGGTGTCAAAAATAAATCATAATTGCATAACTGCAGCTTCATTTGCATTGCAAAGTAGCTCAAGTCAAACGCACGAGTAGTTGTTTTGCATTTGTAATAAAACCTAATAATAAGCAAAAAAAGCACAGTTAGTAACATTTCTGGTTTATTCGTCACACTGAAAGAGGATTGAGTGCATTGCATTGTGGGTTGCAGTGCTCTGGTTGCATACTGCACACTTCAGCAGATGCATGATACTATGTTTCAAAAATAGCTCCGAGTGCATGACTAGGATCACACTGTACTGTACTGTATGTGCGCTGTGTGTCGCTGCCCGAGGCGAGATCACTGGTGAGAGCAGCTGAAGCGTTTCCATGGTAACAGCAGCATCCAGGCTTTACCATGAGCAACATCTGGCTGCCAGCATCACCATGCCAGGAGCAGATCTTCCTCTTCCTGTTAGCACTTCCCAGATTCATGCTGCAGTACCAGTGGCTTAGTTATCATATTATAAACAGTGCCCTTTGCTTTCCAGAGCATCACGTGATGTCAACGTTTAAGAGGAATCCTCTGGAACAGGCTTTCCGTCGGCCGAACGCCAACATCACCTCCAATTACCTGATCAACCAGTACTGGATCCTCGTCAGTCACAAGTTCCCTGCGCTCATCTACGACCTGTTCCTCCGACTGTCAGGACAGAAACCACAGTGAGAACCACCTTAAGACTCATAAAGCATATACTTACATGATCTGTTCTGTTCTGATAAAATAACACACTAACACACACACACACATATGCATAAAATATAAATATATGAATGTAATATATATATATATATTAATATATAATTTTTAATTCTATTTATTTTATAATAGAATAGAAATGAAAAATATGAAATATTAAAATATTTATTTGCAAAAACACATACCTCATAGATAAGTTTTTTACAATTTCTAGAAATGTATTCATTGCACGTTCTGATTAATCTATGATATACATTATATGGCATTAAATTATATTGCTTTATATTATTGAAATAAAATGTCTGCAGAGATAAACGACATGTAGTTTTAACAAAATATATATATATATATTTTTTAATTGTGCTTTCACACGAAAAAGGCCATTTCTATGTTTAGGAATGTTATTATATTATGTTATCATATGACCTCAGAAGACCTTTGGTAATGCAAATATATTTTAAAAACTATTGTTAATTTTTATATTGTATTTTACAATTTAAGCTATTTATTTATTCATTTTAAAAAATTTACAATTATTTTGAGTAAGCAAAAAAAAAGCTTATATATAGACTAGTCAAGCTTTCATCAAAGTTGTCCTAAAATGAAAGAGCTTTCTTGTCTTAGGACAAATTTTTCACTTAAATTATTGCATCATGTTGATAATTTATATTATGTATAATAATATAGATAATTATATAGATTATATAATATAGATTCTAGATAATTATATTATATTTATATAATTATTAATATCACTTTAAACATTATAATATACGGAAAAAACAACTTTATAAGAAGTAGTGTAATTATGTTTGTGTAATCTGTGTTCATTCAGAATGATGCGTATTTTCAACCGTCTGCACAAAGCCATCGGTCTGCTGGAGTACTTCAGCAGTCAGGACTGGGAGTGGAACTCAGACAACATGAACATGCTGATGAGTCAGCTGAGCGCCGACGACAGGAAGGTACGGACACACACACACACAAACACACACCTCCGAACCAGTCAGTGTGAGGGCTAAACTGTGTTCAACTCATCCTCGTGATATTTCAGACCTTCAACTTTGACGTCCGGCAGCTGAACTGGCCCGAGTACATCGAGAATTACTGCATCGGCACCAAGAAGTACGTTCTGAACGAAGACATGTCCGACATTCCCGCCGCCAGACAGCACCTGAGGAAGTACGTCCATCTGATAACACCTTCTCAGTTAGAATTAATTAACAAACTATTTTGTTTTGTTAATATTTGAGATGTTTATTGTCTCTTTTGATGGATATATTACATTATAGAAATGAAATTAGTAAATTAGATAAAATGGCATGTTTGGACAGAATACAGAAAAAGCATTATAAATTTATTTTTAGATATGTGTTTATTTTACTTTTAATAGATTTAATGCTTTCTTGGTGATTAAAAATACTTTTTATCGTATATTACATTATATTATGCTGTTTTTTATTTTCTATTGTTTTATAGTTTTATTTTGTACTATTTTGTTTCTGTAAAAACATTAATATAATTAATAATATTTTTGTCTAAATAACAAAACATACTATTTTTTAATTTCTATTTTTTTCTACAGAAATGTTCTCTTTCTATAAGAAAATGTAATATAATATAATTAACAATAGTTTATATATATGTATATCTATCTGCATTGTAAAAAAAGGTCTTCTGAGGTGAGGAGTTTTACATGAGGGAGAATAAATAGTGGCGCTGTGGCCTATGAACACACTCCATCCTCCATAGAGACAAGGAAGATTAATTGAACGCACCTTGAGTTTGCAAGCTGATAGTCAGTAAGAGTGTTTGGTGCGTCATTGAATTATTGATCCTCGTTCACAGGCTGAGAAACATCCGATACACATTCAACACGGTGCTGCTGGTGTTCATCTGGCGCGTCTTCATCGCTCGCTCTCAGATGGCCAGGAACATCTGGTACTTTGTCGTGAGCTTGTGCTTCAAGTTCCTGTCCTACTTCAGGGCTTCCAGCACTCTGACCCAATGACCGGTGTGACAGGAAGTGTGTGTCTCCGTCCTCCGAGCACTTCCTCTTCCAGAGGTGTCTTCAGCCACACACACACACACACACACACACATACAGACAGATGATTCTTTAGCTTTCCTCAACGGCCGCTCGTTCCGCCTGACTCCTCCATGTGCTGTTTTTAAAGATGTCCTCTTTTATAACGACTGTCCTTAATACCGATTATATATGCAACCACATTTTACAGTGTTTCTCCTTAACATTCTCATCGCCATCCAACATCTGGAGACGTTGCCTTTGTGTCTTCTGATGATTTTAGCCTTCTCGACTACAGACAGTGTTTCGGAGCAATGGATCTACCGCTCAAAGCTTTGCTGTTTTCAGCATTTCTCTCTGTGAGTGTGTTTGTCTTCTGGCGGTTTGTTTATGTCCTGTTTCTTCTAATAACGTAATCCAGCCGGAAAAATATCGTACCGTGTGGTACTAAAGCCTACAAGAACATAGTCTCGCGTTTTCACTGCATTTTATTTGGTGTTTTGTCTTATATCTTGTTTTTTCGTTTGCTGCGTATGGAGGGAAAGGCCATTGAACTGCAACAGATCTGATGCATTTCTAACCTCACGCCTTTTTTTCACAAAAAAAATGCTTGCTCAACTACACATCTACCAGTTTACACACAAACACCATAGATCAAAAGAAAAAAAAGTCTGTTAATGGAAAAAAAATAGCCTATTTTTAAGTCTAAAATAATTCCTTAATGTGTTTAGTTTAAGTTTGTTGTGAAAATTAAAGATAATTACCCCCTTCCAAATTTAATGCATTTTAATGCATGTAGAATTATTCTAAAGAGCAATTCTCATTACTGTAATACAGTATTTTACAGTGTTACTGTAAAAATAAATACTGTAATATTATTACATTAAATATTATTTGTATCGAAGAATTATAAAATATATATTCAATAATACAATATTAAATATAATAATTTTTATGACATTTTTTAGTATTGATTAATAAATAAAAATATAAAAAATAAGACTTTTTACTCTTATTTTGATTTATGGCATACAGGGCATCTTTGTGTTAATTTTTCTGTTTGTATGACAGAACATGTTGAGTTTAGCGTCAGACTCTGTTAGATGAGGATATTTTTGTCTGTAGACAGACATAAGATGGTTTCATCGGTCTGTAAATATTCTAGATATATAAATATATTCCTTTTCAGATGATATACATACCAAAAATGTACAAATGTATATTTGCGAGGGTGAATCAAACGGCTGGTTAAGAACATCTTGTTTCCGGAAATGACTGAGGGCTTCCCATATTTTTTGAAGAAAATCGAAAAAAAAAGTGAAGAAAAAAAGCATCTAGTCTCCATTTCAATGTTGTTTTATTATGTGTATTAACCACTGTTTAAAGTGCTCTGAATCTAGAGACGTAAAGGGACTTTTAAATTCAAGAGGGAAACGTCCTTAAGAGCTTTTAGTCCTGGACTTGGGTAGTTTCTATGCAGCACAACCTGTGCTTCTTTCTTCTAGATACATTACTTTTCTAGTTTAGCGTTTGCTTTTTCACCTTTCTGAAGCACTTGTATTTACATTTGCTTGTCAGATGAACCAAAACGAGTGTATTTCTAACATTTTATGAATCTCCTACGGTCGAATAGAAACTTGACGGCTAATATTTCGTACGGTTTTACAGCATCGCGATCAATCGACACTATCTGAGGATCTCATGAGCATTCATTTTTCTACACTGCCCCCTGGTGGTCTATTGCCAAACTGTATTTTTAGATCACCGTTTCTAAGACATTTCTGCCTTCCGTCGTCCGTCTTTTGTATGTCGCACACAGTATTCATGTTCCTGAGTATCCACACGTCTTCCTCAGCTCGTTTAGCAGTAGTGGAGTGATTACTTTAGATGATTTGAGATGTTTCTTCTCTTGCACGTTACGAGTCTCTGTAGAGATAGCACACGCACACTAAAATCTTCTCTTAGAGCATTCCAGACATGAAAAACACAGCCATTTTTCTACTAGAATCGAACACCTTGATGTCTTAACAACGGCAACCCTTCGTTTCGAGCCAAGCTGAGCTTTCAACTGAAGCTTCTACTGCCAACGTGATCTTTACAATCTCAATCGTTTGAGCTCTGCCACTGATGTTTGTACAGATGAGGTGTTAGAGCTGTATTGGGTTTGCAGTAAAAAAAAAAAAAGAAAAAGTTTTTTAACTGAAAAGTCCCCTACTGAAAATGTTTCTTTTTTCCCCCCTGTGTAACACGTGCATGTTTGCTTTTTACATACGGGGTTTTCACAGCAGTGAAGTAGTGGCTGACATGGACGATACCTTCCTCTTCCTCACATTTGTCTCCATGTTGTGCTGTCAGACGTTGTTCGGTCAAGGTCCTTGAATGGAAAACTGTACTTTGATAAAGTTGTGTGCTTGACCGTTTGTTGCAAAAGAGTTCATGAGAAAATAAACTAAAATGACTTCCAAGATCCTGTATGTCTTCATCTTTTGTTTCAGCTGACTGTGAAGCAGTATGAAAATGAAATAATATTATTTACCTAAATTGGTTTTACATTGTAATGTTTCAGGTCAGTTTATACCTTTGTGAGTTTTAAAAAATACAGCTAAGAATGTCCTTCTTGAAATTGTGTGAGACCTGGAAGATTTCCACTTATATTTCCATTTAAAAAAATCATCATTTTGACCTGCAAATTATATATATATATATATATATATATATATATATATATATATATATATGTGTGTGTGTGTGTGTGTGTGTGTGTGTGTGTGTGTGTGTGTGTGTATATATATATATATATATATATATATATATATATATATATATATATATATACACACACACACACGCTATTTATAAGATATATAGTCTTCCTCTTTCTGGAAAACTGAATAATTATTGACTGTACAATAAATTCAAGTTCTTCTGAAGCACATATGTTGTGAAGGAGGTGGTTTGAGTTTGTTAATTTTAAAAATGTTGTTAGTTTTTAATAAACAACTTCCGGTTGAAAAAAACAAAACAAAACACTTGTCAAACCATCACTGGGGCCTTTGAGGTGTGAACTCGTGTTGATGGCAGCTGTGCAAGACCCGAGTTCAGCCATTTAGATTATATGAGCTTTTTGTATTTAGCCTAATGAACTTAACTAATGAACATCTGTAAGAATAGAAAGTCTATGGTTTAAAGTAAACCTTCACTCCTTCGTCTGAATGTTTCTAACAGGATGTTTGTGATGATTGACACGTCGCCAAATGTCTTGAGAGATCTGGAAAGGAAGTATTTGTGCTTATTGATCTAACACCCGCCGTCGCTCTCTCTTTATTTATTAGAGCTACGTTATCAGCAACACAGTCGAAAATAAAGAAACCGTATGAACCGGAATGAAACGTGTTCTGCAATTTTACCTACCACTGATCTTCAAAGTAGGTATCCGTAAGTTATCTTCAGCCAGAGATGATCACTAGACACCATTTAATTTACTGTTGACTTTATTTTATCAAAATTAATGCATCACAATATTATTATCATTGTTATTATGTACTATATCAGAAAAACACCATATGTGTACCATATGTCCTGACAGGAGTTAATTTAAACACAAACAAACGAAAAACAGCATTCCCAGCTTTTTCCGGACAGATGTTTATGGAAACATTTAAAGAATATAGCAATATCAGTCTTCATCATGAAATAATTATTATTATTAGTGACTGTAGACTTGCTTTTTCAGAAACACTAGATAAAGCCAAAATGACAAAAAATAAATAAAGAAAATAAATAAGTGCAAAAATACTCTAGGTCCTATAGGCTACCTTATAGACTTTTGCTGATAATTCTCATGCCCCTTTGTCCTATAACATCTTCGTGTGAAGGGCTATCTAGCTCTGACCAAAAGAGAATTGAGACAGCCCTAACCCTTCACATGAATGAAACGAAAAGGTAGGGTTAAGGGGTGAAGTGTGACTGGACCTAAAAGTGTGACCCCAGAAGAAGTTGACAGTGTTCACAAATAAACGTGGGACACAAACTACACATTAAGGGAAAGTACGCTTCTCACCAAATATTTAACCTATTTTGCCCCTTTTCCCCACAAACGTGTTCTGAAAACACCTTAAAATAGCTCTGGTTTTCTGACCATCATAATGTTAATAAATATGATGCAGAGAACCAAAAACATGGCTGGACTCACCACTCAAAATGTAGGTGATTCATAAAATGCAAGTCAATTGGTATCATTACCAAAAAGCATCTCTCTGAGGTCTTATGAAGTGAAATGCTTGGTGTGCGCAAGATACACATTATTTAAAACTTTATTACCTGTAATGCTTCATACAGTCTGGAGTGATGTCTGGTTCTTGAATGTAGTTTTTGACCCAGTTCACCAAATCAGTCTGAAGCATCTGAAACATGAAGCATGTGGCTCGAGCGGCATCGAAGCCTGACAGTCACTTCAACCCAAAAGAAGACAAAATAGTGACGTTTCTACTTCTGCCATGAATGAACTGTCCTGTTAAAAACGTTCTGTAGGTTTATAATTGTAAGTTTTAGATGAACAACCCCCTAAGTTGCTCTAAAAAGCTCTGTGGAGCTCAAAGATGCATCAGTGTTGGGTAGGTTACTTTCAAAAAGTAATTAATTAGTTACTAATTATATAATCAATATTTATTTAAATTACTAATTATTCTGTCCGAAAAGTAAATTCGTTACACAATTAGTAATAAATAAATCGTTATATAAATTCTGTATAAAATCACGAGGTCAATTTTCAGCTTATTCCTCATAGCAGGTCTTCTTTAAAAACTATTTTAAAAATTAGATTAATCTTTATTTATATATTTTTTTGTATCTAGGTAAGGGCATTTGTAAAAGTAGTGACTACATAAAATGAGCTCAGGTACAGGAAAGACAGTCGGCCGACCTCCCTTTGGTTTCATACGGATTACATAATCAGATAATATTTGTTTTTGATTTGATTATGTTTCCATAAATCACGTCTTCTGATGCCGGTGAAGAAGTGTCTGTGATCTCTGCTGTCATGTCTTCTTCTTGTTTGGGCTCTGTGGTGTTCTCTGGGTCTGCAGCTTCTTCAGGACGGTGTCTGATCGTAGCGTATTCACTGGTCAGCGAGGCCATGCCCCTGATCTCTCCTGACGGCGCTTCAGTGTTTGAGAAATCGATGGAGGAATAATGAAGAGATTGTGGTTCACTCGGTGCGGTGGATGACAGCATGCCGTTATCGGCGTGAACAAACTGAATGTCATGATCCAGAGCAACGGCCTGATGGAGAACAAACAGCTAAATGAGTGAAGATCTGCTGAAGCACTGTCTGTAATGTTTTTGAGAACGAATTACTCACTATTTGAGTCAGAATGAGTCCAGACGTGTCGTCTTGCCTGGATTCTGAAGGTTTTTCTTTCCTTCTCCTGAAATTTATAAAAAGTTAATGCTTGTTCAAAACCACAATCAGATTCACATCTTGTCTTCATGATGAGGAAGTTGTAGGACCAAGTCTCATCAGAACAATGATTAGGTAACAAAAAATAAAACCATTAAAAGTGTTACTTGAAATAAATCACTTTTAACTGAAATTAATTTAGTTTACATTTAGACCAACAAAATTACAAAACCTTTAGACCTTTTTTAATACTGTTTATACTTTCTTGTCACTTTTAATTTTTTTCTAATATCAATATTGTTTTTTGGTTTTTTCCTAAAGGTAGTTTTGTATTTTAGTTGTTTATTTTATTTCAAGTAATTTGAATGGGGAAAATGCTACACTTAACCAATCAACTGCAGTAAGCCCCGCCTTCCGAATAAAAACGTGAATCATTAATTTTTTAAAGTCAGTGCGGTAGAAGATCTGTTTGCTATAGAAACGGTCAGCACTCAGAGACGTGTGCCAATAGATGGATAAACCTAGATGTCTCATTAGTGACTGTTTCTATGGGGTGCGATACGTAAGCCTTCCAAAACGCTGTACTGTCATTCACCAAAGTAATCAATGAATATTTGAAAGAGGCTAAAATCCTGCACACACCTGCTGTGTGTGAATCTACAGTATGGTGAATGGCGTCATGTTCACCCTTCCAACATGGCGGCCGCGTCTACGTGCCTGGAGCGGTCCAATGAGGCGTCTATGCGTGTCTAAGCGTGCGCCTAGTACTGCGCATGCACACTGGCTGATCTCGCCTGAGAAATCAACTTTTTATAACGCTATTTGTTTTATAACGCACAGTTGTTGGTAGATTTCACTGGTGATTTCAAATATAAAATTGAATCGTAAGCTTAGTGAACAGTTTGGGAGAATTTGTTGTTGTTCCAATACAAAGAGTTAAGTGCTGCACTTGGATGCCCACAAGGGTTTTCAAAGAGTTGTTTTAAAGAGACTTTGTTTGTACCCACCGTTCAGAGTAGAGCTTGACGATGCACAGAATCATCATCAGTGATGCACTAACAGCCGCTCCGAGCAGCGCTGATGGGAAGTGGAGACCTGGAGAGTGGAGTTTTATTGGCCAAAGTTTGGTCTTTCATAGTTAAGGAAATTTCCAATGTGAATCATTACATCATGCACTTTTTAAGTCTTAAAGTAAGTGTACTTTAAGTGTCATTATTATATTATTTTCACATGGGTAAAGATATAATTTATGATCTGTTGTTTTGTTTCTCACTGGTCTCTTGTGTTGATGAGATGGGCTGAAACTGTTGACTTGCGCTGCCGTAAACGTTTGAGCTGAAACACTGCAGGACGTCTGTGTCTGAGAGGGACTGACGGAGGGTCAGGACGCTCTTCACTCCTGTGCTTCCTAACTTCTCCTCACTGATGGGTGTTTCTGTAGAGTTAGTGAGCGCATGTCCAGACAGACGCCACTCTAGTGTAGGGCAGGGATTCCCATGAGCCTCACAGACACACGACATTACACTGTTTCTGCTACAAGAGCTGTTGACTTTGGGCGCAACTGAAAGAGAGAATATGACTGTTATGTACTAGAAAATCTTGATGAGGTCTACAGTGTAAAACATGACTGTTATTCTAATGATAAAACACTTTTTTTTTTTTTTTTTTTTTTACAGTAAAACCACGTTACTTTGTGAAAACTTTTTTTTGGTTTGTCATTATGCAAAACATTTATTAGTAAGTTTAGTATTAGTAAGTTGGTAATGGTATACATCTTGTTTGACAAATTTAAGTTTAATTATCTTCATCTGTATTTTTTTATGCTAAAGCTGTTATGTGCATTTCACAGATTGGTTCTTTTTTTTAGAACAACTGTAGAATAAAACTGTTAAATTTTGACAATATATTTTATAATATACAATATAATTTCATTTGAGTAATCAACTTAATTTGTCTATGCTAAAAATAATTTAAGAGCTACTTTGAGAGCAGTTTTAAAAAAGTTTTTTATTTAAACCTTGCATTACCAAAATGCTGTAAAAATGTTGAATCAGAATCAGGATGAGCTTTAATGCCCGGTATGTTTGCACGTATGAGACAGTGACTGTCCAGATCATTTACAAACGGGAAACCAAATCTCCTAACTGTTCTCTCACATGCACTTTCTGTAAATGATGGTGTTTGTCACAGTGCCGCTCCCTTTTCACAGCTTTTCTAGTATGCAAACTTTAGTTTATAAAAAATAGAAATTTCATGACAGTTCACAGTAGTTATGTTATCGGGGATCAGGTTAATACGTGCGGCTTCTGTTCAAGATTTAAAAGGCTACAGGTTAAAATCTTTGTATTTTACAGGTTTCAGAGCCACACTGGACAGATTACAAAGTATTTGCACTAAATGTAATGATATTTAGCATTATGACCTTTTTTTCAAAGTTTTTTTTAATTATAGTAACACTAACTATAAAATAACATGTATGGAAGTATTGGAAATATATCTTAATGAAATGTCTGCAGCGTACTAAAATTTCTCAGTAGTAGAGTATAATAACACCTTTTTTACCAGCTGTTTTCACAGCAACCTATTTCTCTATAAATGATAATAAGCTACTGCTTTCCCTGCCTTTTCTTCTGTTATTTTGTATATTCATTATTGCATTACCATCAAAATAAATAAATAAATAAATCCTTCTGTGGCTCTGACATTGGGATAAAATTACACTTTATTTCCATTTTAGTACTCACACTGGACGTCCAGCAGCACTGATGTGTTCTGAGATCCGTGTTTGTTGTCAGCTCTACAGTAGTATAGTCCTCTGTCTGTAGGGTCAGGGTTGTTGAGGGTCAGGTTTGGTCCGGTCTGAACTGGATTCAGGAGTTCTTCAGGGTCTCTGTACCAGGTGTAGTTCACTGCTGGGTTTGCATCACTGCTGCAGATCAGAGTCACTGAACGACCCTCCAGAACTAAACCAGCTGGGTTTATCCTCACTGATGTGTTTGTAGGAGCATCTGAAAAGCATTGAAAATCATGAGTCACAGCACTAGTTACAGATGAAAAGTCAGAATGGATTGATGTAGTTCCTGTCTTACACTGAACTCGTATCATACGGGAGCGCTGTGTTGTTATATTCCTCTGTAGCTGGTGTGTTGCGGTGCAGGTGAAAGTGACTTTGTGAAGACGGTGAGAAACAGTGAAGTTCAGATCAGAGACGAGCTCTGATTGGCTCTGATACTGCTGTCCTGTGATGTTCTCATTGAGAGACGAGGTCCACGTGAGAGATGGAGGACGAGACGGACAGAAGATCTTAGTAGAGCAGCGCAGACTCAATGAACTTTCCTCCATCACCTCCTCCATCTTCATCACCTCCTGCTGATCCTTAAAGACACTCAATGTGGGTTTGGGTGGAGATCCTGAAAAACACATAGAGATGTTACAAGATATAGATTAATATATCCTAAAATGAAGGGATGTATTGTTCAGTAGTAGATTTATTTTAATTTGTGTGAACAATATGAAACTCACCTGAGACGACAATTTGTAAGAGTGGATTATTTATGAAGCTATACCTCAGTTTATCATCTTCAAGTCTGAAGAAATATGATCCATTATGATTCTGATTGACATTATCGAAGCGTGTGCTGCAGTTTTTCTGTGTAGCAGTGCCTAATATTTCTCCTTTGAACAGTTTAGTGTTAGGTCTGCTGGAGTCAAACACTACAGAGTAAGGGTTTCCTTTATACCATATTCTCTTTGCTTTATCTGTGAGATCATTTTCATGTTTTTTATCAACATCAAATGTGCAGGGAATGAAAACACAGGATCCTTGTAGAGCTTCTACTTTCTTTGGCAGATTGATACTGAACTCACAAAAAACACCTAAAACAGATGCAGACAAACAGAGAGAGGGAAGTGATCATAGAGTTTAAAAGCAGAACTCACTTCTGCAACACTTATTGCTCTTCAATTTCACAAAGTTTAAATTAAAGTGCTTTCATAATAATTCAGCTTGTTAAAAAGAGGAATAATCTATAAAAATGAGACCTTGTATCAGAGATCCAGTGAGGAGGAACGTCACCAGTCTTTCCATGATTTACATTCACCTTACAGCAGAATAAACACACACACACATTTATGTATACAGATAGATAGATAGATAGATAGATAGATAGATAGATAGATAGATAGATAGATAGATAGATAGATAGATAGATAGATAGATAGATAGAAGTAAAAATTAAATAATGATTTGTGTATAAATCTATAGCTCTTGTGTTGGTATGGTATCTTTATTTCTAAAGGCCAATTTTTATATGGGAACACAGAACAATACATTTAAAAGCAAAAATGAAAGAAAAAAACAAGACATGCTTATATTGAGCATTTAAAAATCTGAAAACTACAGGAGTGAGTTTTACTGTATTGTTTGTAAATGACTTACCAGAGAAGAGACAGAAATCCTCTCAGAGCTCAAGCTGATGTTTCTACAGCGAATGGAGGGAGAACTGTGTGTGAAACCAGCAGTTGAGCTTATATTAGAGGTTTCCCACTTCTCCTTTAGACCACACTCAGTGACAGCATCTTGACTGAGAAGTTTATGCAAATCAGTATCAAATATAATGAATATTCAACATTTCTACATATTTGCTTGAACAAATTGTTGTTTCAAAGTGTTAAGTGTTCATGTTGAGGATAATTCTCAGTGCTCAGAAATAGAGCTGCGCAATTTTGTGACTTTTACCACAGATGCCACAATTATGTAATCATTCAAAGTGGCTATTGATTGTAAGTCTAGTTGTGTTATTCTGTGTGCGTAAGATGTCTCGGTGGTTTTTTCTTTCTACGGATTATCTTAAGGGTGCTTCCATTGTTTTAATTTTAGTTTTGGTATAACTTTATGACACCATTCATAGTTTAGCTTTTTTATTTAAAGAATAAACCAATCCAATGTATAATTGACATTTGAGGTTTAATGCCATAGAAAAGCATTTGTTTATGTTTATGTAAAAATACAATAAACATTTTTTTTTTCATTTAGCAGATTTATCAAAGACAACAAACAAGGGCTAGTAACCCAGAACATTTCATATATTAAATGAACCCTGAATGGTGCCCGTATCCGGCGGTAAAAACTTAAGTTGAGTTTAGAAAATAAAAAAACTTTTTTTCCAGATGGAAAACAGCTATAAATGAATGTTCTTTTATTTATTTCTCTCTTTATGGTCCTGCCCTTTTTTTTTTACAAACGACTTGTTTTTATGTGAATGTGTGATGTTTTTATACGTGATGTCTTTCACAGAGTCGTCAGCGGTAGTGTCTGTACTGAAACCGTCTGCATGTCATGTTGTGTTTTCACGCCAGTTGTCTTAAAGTGTCAGGCTGAAAGTGAAGCTTCTGCCGTCCAGTGGAGAGGATAGAAACCGCACATTAGTAACACCAGAGGACACCAAAGTGATGTTTTACATTCAGAGTTTCTCAATCCTGGTCCTGGGCGCCCCCTGACACTCATTTTCTACATTTTCTATGTCTTCTTTATCTCACACACCCATATCAGGTCCTGAAGTTTCTTCTAAGCTCATAAGTTAAATCATGTGTGTTTGATTAGTGAGATACAAAATGTTCAGTGTTGGGGGGCACCCAGGACCAGGGTTGAGAAACACTGTTTTACATGCTTATATACAGTAGTAAGGAAATATTTTTTTGGAGTGTGGTTTATAACTTTATTTGTAAATGCCAACTTTCACAATTTTGTAAACAGTAGAATGCTGACTTTCTAATTCTTATTTCATAAACGCTCAATATCCAAAATTTGGAAGCTTTCCAGTTATGAATAACAAATTCTTTATCTTAAATGCATTATTCAAAATAATATTTGTAAAATTAAATAATTAAATTCAATAAAATTATCATGTAGACTTGAAGCCTTTTTTTTTTATTTGTGAGACTGTCAAATGCTAATTTTTGATATTTTTATGCTCAAAACCTAAGACAAAAGACAAAAGTCTTTCCTTTCCAATACATTGCACAATGTCATTAATGCACCTCAAAATCATATCTCATCTTCTCTAGCAAAGACAGAGTTTTCTGAAGGAAGCCTGATGACTGGGTGTGGAATTGGAAGAGACACAATCTGTAAGTCATTTATCAAACATTTAAATGAGAAAGTTTTTGTGAGTGAGTGAGTTTCTCATGCCTGCTTTTACATCAGTTACATTTAAATGTAATATTTTCATCTCAGTTTATAATTGATTTACCATATAAATATCCATTTGGCAATTTACCATTGGCTTCAACTCCAAAGTAATATGACCCATCATGACTCTGATTGACATTATTAAGCGCACACTGCAGTTTTTCTGTGTAGCATTGCCAAATATTTCTCCTTTTAACAGTCTAGTGTCAGGCCATTCTCTCTTTGCGTCAGTGAGGTAAATGTTAAGTTGTTGATCAATATGAAATGTGCAGGGTATGAGCACACAGGACCCTTCTAGAGCTTCTACTCTCTGTGGCAGAATTAATCAAACGATATGTACAACAAACATCTACAGCACTTATTGCTCTTTGATTGCGTTCACATGAAAGTGCTTTCATGATAATTCAGCTTGTTAAACAGAGGAAAAAAATATGAGGAGGAACCTTATCAGTATTTCCATCATTTAAATACACTTTTCTTTCAGCTGTTTCAAAACAGTTTCAACTTTGATAGCTTGTCTTTAATTTGCCTCCCAACTTTTTTGTTGGGAAGCAATTATTTAGTCAATTAAAAGTGAATGAACAAATCACTTGATTCTTGATTTAACTACATTTTCAAATATATGAATATTTTGTATGTATTTTGTATTTATATATATATATATATATATATATATATATATATATATATATATATTCATACATAAATATATTCAGAACACATTATATTATGTAAACATTTTTTGGAATATGACAGCATTTAAAACATTTAAAATAGAAAAAAAGAATTAGGAAGAATTGATTTATGATTTATTTGTATGAATAGAAGTAACTGTAATCTGATTATGATCATGAGTGCTTGATTTGTAGAATAATTTACATGTACATGTAATCATTTACTACCCATCTCTGACATTTTAAAGATTAAAATAAGAGAAAGAAAACATGCATATCTTGAACGTTTCAAACAAAACTACTGTGTTTCATGTGTAAATGGCTTAACAGAGAAGAGAGATGAAGACAACAGAAATCCTGCTTCTAGACTGAATAGAGGAGCAACATGTTAGAGATTCACCACTTCCCTTTAGTCAGAATTTAGTGAGAAATCTATGCAAATCAGTATGAAGCATACTGAATATTCAACACATTTCTTTATATGTGTTAAATCACATTGAGAAAACTCAATCCAACACAAATGTCCCTTTATGAATCCTCATATGAAATGCATTTCTTCTTGATAAGATATGTCAACATTGTATTATGGTAATACTTCTTATGTTCTGAATTCTGTTTTACTGTTCATCTTAAATAAGTAAAGTAAATAGCCATCCAGTGTGTTTTTTTCCCAGGATACTGACAGAAGCTGAAAGCAGTAGGGATTTTATCAAATTACTGCTGTCTGTATGTAAGGTGTCTGTGTCTGCCATATACCTATATAGTAAGCGTCATACTTTAAAGATTTACATTTGTTAATTTGGCAGGCAATAAATATGACAAAGGCTATAGTCTACACACTTTCAGATAGAATGGGGTTAAAAATTAGGGAACTGTATCTACTTTGGACAACAAGCATATATAAATTAACATGGATGTTCCTTTAATGTTGTGTTACCTGTATGTGCTTTTTTTGACTCACAATGTGGCTTCAGCTGATAACTTGCATTTTATGAATCCTTAATGGGCAGAATTTATGTAAAAAATCTTTTTTACTGTTCTGCTGAAGAAAAAGTCATGTACATCTCGGATGACTTGCGTGTAAGTAAATGAATAGGAAATTTGTCTTTTAGGGTAAACTAAACATAACATAAAAACAGACGTTCCACAGAAGAAAGTCTATAGGTTTGTAATTGCCATTTTTGGATGAACAGTCTCTTCTGGTGCGCAAAAATTTGAAGGCTTTGGTTCAGTCTATCTTTTCAGCATCATCTGCGGTGACCAGCGGTTCCTTCTGTCTGTGGTGATGGCTCATGTTTCCATAAATCACGTCTTCTGATGCCGGTGAAGAAGTGTCTGTGATCTCTGCTGTCATGTCTTCTTCTTGTTTGGGCTCTGTGGTGTTCTCTGCGTCTGCAGCTTCTTCAGGACGGTGTCTGATCGTAGCGTATTCACTGGTCAGCGAGGCCATGCCCCTGATCTCTCCTGACGGCGCTTCAGTGTTTGAGAAATCGATGGAGGAATAATGAAGAGATTGTGGTTCACTCGGTGCGGTGGATGACAGCATGCCGTTATCGGCGTGAACAAACTGAATGTCATGATCCAGAGCAACGGCCTGATGGAGAACAAACAGCTAAATGAGTGAAGATCTGCTGAAGCACTGTCTGTAATGTTTTTGAGAAGGAATTACTCACTATTTGAGTCAGAATGAGTCCAGACGTGTCGTCTTGCCTGGATTCTGAAGGTTTTTCTTTCCTTCTTCTGAAAATCATAAAAAAAAAATGCTTATACAGAATAACAAAACCAGGTAAAATCTCCTTAGAACAATATGTTATCCAGCTGAAAATTTTCTTATCCCTCAAAGGGCATTTGTACCCACCGTTCATAGCAGAGCATCATGATGCACAAGATTATCATCACTGCCGCACCGACAGCGGCTCCGAGCAGCACTGACAGAGGATGGAAACCTGGAAAGCAGAGTTTTATTACTTAGAGTTTGGTCTTTCATAGTTTAGGAGATCTTGCTGCTATTTAACCATCTCAGATGTTTCTCAGGAGAAATAAAACAGACTCAAATGGGTCTCAAACAGTGCAGATGCTGTATAATGACTGTAGGCAAAAAGAGCTTGCCAGTCTGTTTAAAGTTACAGAGAGCTCAGAGTGTACTTATTTAAACAGGCCAGTGTCCGATGCCCTGTAGAAGGTGCACATGATAGGGGCCCAGTTTGCAAAGGAAGTAGAGTCACTGCTGGTCTTTCTCGTCCAGTGTTGCAGTGCTGTTAGTCCAGGAGAGGTCCTCTGTGTACTCTCCTGAAGTCAGCAACAGTCTCCTTCGTCTTCTTCAGAGTTGTCTCTGCATCTCCCAGCTAAGTGGCTTAGCTAGCTCCTGTAATTTGTCTCATCTGTGTTGTTAATGAGACCCACCAATAATAAGAATGGGGCTCAGCTTACATCCTTGGGGAGCCCCTGTGTTAGGTCTCCCAGTCAGGAAGTCCAGCAGCGAAGTCAATTTGTGAATGGGTTGTTGAGGAATGATTGTGTTGAATGCTTAACTGAAGTCTATAAACGGCACTCTGATATATATTTTTTTTGTCCAGATATGTGAGGGTTGAGTGGAGGGCAGTGACAATGGCTTTTTTGTTGTTTCCAGGGAAGAGGGGAGAAAAATATCAGCGTTTGAATGTAATAAGCACTTTTCTCTCACCCCGGTATCCGTCATACATGCAAGCTGTTCCGGTGGATGCCTCTGAGATATAGTGTCACAAGTTTGTTTATAGCAGCAAAGGAAGTAGTTTACTTACTTTATAAAAGGTCTCGTGTTCTGTTCAACAGAAACACCTGCTGACTGCAATGATGGAGCTTGGAATAGGTAAGACCATTTTTGTTTCAACTACAACTGGATTTATTGCAAAAAGGAAAGTCATATACACCTAGAATGCCTTGAGGGTGAGTAAAACAGACTAATTTTAATACTTTTTGCAGAAACAACTGCATGTTGTTTATAAAAATATTGTATACTAAAATTAAATGCAAAATTAAATTAAAGTACTTTTGACCCAGTTAAGAGCAACGTTTGAATTTCATAATAACCTGTATTATCGTTGAAATATGGTTAAAGTGTACTGCCACATGTAGGTCGGTAATCCAGAATATACTTTTCTATTGAAACTTGTCATGTATTTAAATATATGTAGTTACACATTGTAATGATGAAGTTGCAATTTAATACAATTAAAATATTTTAACTTTAAAAGTAATATTGGGACTTCCGGGTTGGACATCGACAAGATGGCAGCATAGAGCTCCCGATTAGTGCGATATTGAAAACTCCCTAAAATCATTAAACTAGTTATATAAGTAAGGTACATCATAAATATAAGAGGGGAGTAACATGGAAACTAGGTGCAAAACTAAGAAAGTCCCGCAACACGCGGAAAAACACGAAGATGAACCGGCGTGCTCTCCACCCGCCTCACAAACGAGAGGCCATGAGGGAGACTCGGCAAACCCTTCCGGAGAGACGGTTGACTTGAGTCTTATTCTTAGAGAATTAAGGGACTTCCGTCGAGATAATAAAACTCAACTTGAAGACATTAAAGCAGAAATTTCAAATACTAATGCCAGACTGGAAGAGGCGGAGAGTCGAATCACGACCGCAGAGGAGAGGATTCAAAACTCCGAAGAGGTGCTCACGGACATATTAAAGTTGTACAGCAGAATCGAAGAGAAACTCGTGGATGTTGAGGGTCGTTCCAGGCGAAATAACGTCAGAATATATGGAATACCCGAAGGTGCCGAAAAGGAATTCCCTACAATGGTTCCTTTCCTAGAGAAACTCCTGAGGGAAAACCTGAATTTACCTGACGGCATATCCCTTCAAATTGAGCGCGCTCATAGAGCGCTGGGTAAACCACCACCGACAGAAGCTAAACCACGATCAATAGTGGCTAACTTTCAAAGTTTCACAACCAAAGAACTGATACTTCGACAGGCCTGGCAGAAGAAAGGATTCTTCTGGCAAGGAAAACAGATCAGTTTTGATAATGATTACGCTCCTGAAGTGCTGCAGATGAGAAGAGAATACAGAGAGATACGTAAAGCTTTGAAAGACAAAGACGTGAAATTTCGAACACTGTATCCTGCCCGCTTAAAGGTGTTGTACGAGGACGGAGCGAAGATTTATAACACACTTGAGGAGGCATCGCAGGACATGTCAAGAAGAGGATTTCCAGTGCAGCCGATCAACCCCCCAAATACCCTTATGGAGCAGGTTCAACGATTGTCATGGCAAAGGAATACCAGAAGCTCGGGCAAACAACAGAGAAGACCACCGTCATTCAAGGAGAAGCTGCAGACCTTTCGAAGAAACGACACGGGTTCATCGACTTAAGTTATATGTACGGACACGTTCGTTAGAGGGATGCTGCGCGTCGTCTTCAAGCTCTCGAAATCTGGCGAAGGTATTTCATATTAAAAAAGGAAGAGAGACATAATGTCAGTAGTAATCCTAGTTTGAGCAGATTGTAGTTTTGAACAATCGGGACATGTGGTATGATTAGCTCAAATTTTTTTTTTTCTTTATTATTATTTATTTTACTGCCATGCACAAGGGCCCCTTCTATAGACCTATGAAGAGGGGATTTCCCTTGGAGCCTCCAAGAGACGGCTCGACTAAAGTCTGGATAATGACTTCAGTTTTGGAAGTTAACTTTACATTGTTCACCTTATGTAACCTTTTTGTTTTTTTAGCTGTTAACTTGTTCCTCCATTGTGTTTCGTTTAAGGGGAAGCTGTGTGTTAGGATACATGTGCAAAAATTGTTCTATAATTTAAGTGTAAAGCATGAGAATTGCTTCTTATAATGTCAATGGCGTACTAAGTCCAGTTAAAAGAGGGAAAATTTTGTCCAAGCTAAAGAAGGCAGGAGCGGAAGTTATATTCCTACAAGAAACCCACCTAAACGATACGGAACACTTAAAATTGAACAAATTGGGGTTTAAAGCAGTATATTTCTCGTCTTACAAATCTACACGTAAAAGAGGTGTGGTCATACTTATACACAAAAAAGTGAATTATGAACATATATCTGAGATAAAAGACAAAGAGGGAAGATTTATAATGATAATGGGGAAAATCGAGGGAAATTTAGCTAGTTTTCTGAATGTCTATGCCCCTCCGGGCTCTGAGTGGAATTTTTATCGTGAAGTATTTGATCTAGCAGTTTCTAAAGCTCAAGGAGTTCTGATATGTGGAGGGGATTTTAACATACGTTTAAACCATAAATTGGACAGTTCTAGAAGTACCAGGGAATCAAAGTCTTTAATTAAAAAGATAGATGGCTTGTTCAAAGAAATAGGAATTATAGATGCATGGAGAGAACTAAATCCTAAAGCTCGGGATTATACCCATTATTCTCACCCTCATATGACATATTCTAGAATAGATTATTTTTTCATTTTTAAGAAAGATCTGCATCTGATTGAGCAGTGTGAATTGGGAACGATAGACATATCTGACCACAGTCCTATTTATATATCTATGGGCCTGGATAGAAAATCTAGATCTACAATATGGAGAATGAATTCAGATATCCTAAACAATCCCCAAATTAAACAAAATTTAGAAAACGAGATTAAAATCTATTTAGAGATAAATGATAATGAGGAGGTAACACCATCAATACTTTGGGATGCGATGAAAGCAGTTCTAAGAGGTAAAATCATTGCATTGACATCTAATTTGAAGAAACTCAGAAGGCAGAAATTGCAAGATCTTGAAATTAAACTCAAAAGATTGCAGGAAGAACATAGGGCCACAATGAATCATAAGGTGAAGCAAGACATTAGAAAAATAGTTAAAGAAATAGATGAAATATATTCTAAAGAAATACAAAAGAAACTTCTGTTCTTTAAACAAAGTTATTATGAAGTAGGGGGGAAATCTTTAAAATTGCTATCATACAGATTAAGAAAACAACAAGCGGATAGAGCCATCAATAAAATTAGAAATACTCGGACAGGGGAGATATATTGTAAATTAGAGCAAATTCAAAAGAGTTTTGAGAAATTCTATAAAACTCTCTCTTTATTCACAACCTAAAAATAATAACGATTTACAAATAAACGCATTTCTAGATTCACTAGAGTTACCTACTGTGTATCAGAGGAACAAAATAAATTATTATTAGCGGAAATTAGTATGGAAGAATTGAAAATAGCTGTAACAAGATTAAAGACAGGTAAATCCCCAGGAGCAGACGGTTATTCTGCATGGAATGGTACAAAACGATGTTTGACCACTTGGCCCTGTCCTTTACTAAAGGCATTAAATTGGGTAGTACAAAAAGGGAAATCTTACCATCATGGAGGAAGCAATAATTTCAGTTATACCAAAGGAGGGAAAAGATAGATTGGAATGTGGCAATTATCGACCAATTAGTGTTCTAAATGTTGACTACAAATTGTTTACCTCGATTTTAGCTAGGAGACTAGAAAAGATTCTTCCAGATCTCATTAATTTGGACCAAACAGGCTTCATCTGCCAAAGGCAAGCAACAGACAATATCAGAAGAACTCTGCATATACATAGTTTTATTTCAAATCATAAAGTGGAAGCTGCTTTTTTGAGTTTAGATGCAGAGAAAGCCTTCGACTCGGTGAGATGGGGTTTCCTATACAAAGTATTAGAAAAATTTGGATTTCATAAAAAAGTTATAGAAATAATTGAGACTCTATATGACAAACCATATGCAAGAATTAAAATCAATGGAAATGTATCTGACCTTTTAATTTAGAGCGGGGCACAAGACAAGGATGCCCCATCTCACCACTACTTTTTGCCTTGTTCATCGAACCTTTAAGCCAATGGATAAGACAAAACCATGCAATTAAAGGGATAGACATGGGCTTTGGAGAGCATAAATTAGCTCTCTTTGCGGATGATATACTGATTTATATGAGCCAACCTACAAGGTCACTGCCTATTTTATTCAACTTTCTTAAGGGGGGTAAGCTAAATATCTGGTTATAAACTTAATGTCACAAAACTCAAGTTTTAAAATTTAATTATAACCCACCTAGGCAAATTAAAGAGGAATTTGATCTAAAATGGGACACAAAGTCAATTAAGTATTTAGGAGTAAATATACTGGGTGATCTTTCTAAATTGTTTGATTTAAATTACAATCCCCTTCTTAAAAAATTAAATCAGATCTACTCCGTTGGAACCTTATTCCACTCTACGGTTTAAGTTCAAGAGTTGATTCTGTAAGGATGATAATTTTACCAAAACTTTTATATTTATTTCAAACGCTCCCAATAGAAGTAATTCAAATCAGAAGTTTATGGAATGGCATAAACTAATATCTAGATTTCTTTGGCAGGGTAAAAAACCAAGAGTAAGGTTTAAAACATTACAATTAAGTAAGGAAACTGGTGGGCTAGGTCTCCCATGCCTTCAAAAGTACTATTTTGCCGCTCAGTTAAGGCCACTTGTCTGTTGGTGTAGCCCAACATACTCAGCTAAATGGATTGAAATAGAAAAAGGGTTGATTGAAGAGTTTCCATTACCAGCTCTGGTTATGGATAACAAATTAAGAACTAGAATTACTACGAAACAAACCCATGGATTAATTTACCATTTAAAATCTGGCATCAAATTAAAAAAATGGGCAATTTGGAGGATGCAATGAGAATATTAAGATGGTGTGCATATGACACTGATTTTATTCCGAATAGAATAGATGACCGTTTCAGAACATGGGTTAAGCTTAGGTATTACAAATTATTATGTATTTTTAACAAGGGTAAAATCCAAAGCTTTGAATCACTAAAGGAAAAGTATGGTCTTAACCAAAGTGATTTCTACAGATATCTTCAAGTAAGACATTATATTGAATGTAATATTAAATCAGAAATATTGAAGGCAGCAGAGACAGGAATAATAAAGGTGATCTTGTCAGTGTCTAAAGCTCATCCATGCAATAAGATTATTTCTAAATTATATAATGGATTCCTGCAAATTTTAGATGAGAACACATTATATGTCAGAGACAAATGGAAAACAGAAGGAAACCTGAATATTTCAGAGGATAACTGGCGGCAAATTTGTAAATCACAATGGGAATCTACAAGTTCAGCAACATGGAGAGAATTCTGTTGGAAGAATGTTATTCGTTTTTTTATTACACCTATCCAGAAACTTCATAGAGGAGATAGTACTGATTGTTGGAGACTATGTGGGGAGAGGCGAGCTAGCCACTATCATATATTTTTGGGCATGTCAAAAACTAACTCCTTACTGGCAAGAGATTAAAAACAATTTAGAAGCGGTTTTTGAAATAGAGATAGATTTTAATTGTGAATCTTTGTATTTTGGTAATATTACTTTAAAAGGGGGAACCAATAAGGATAAAAAGCTGTTGTTAATTCTGTTGGCAGCCAGTAAAAAAGGAATTACTAGAAAATGGTTAAAACCAGAACCACCTACAGTGGTAGAATGGATTGATATAGTGCATAATATATATGTCATGGAAAAATTATCGTTCTCAATAAAAACTCAAACAGAATTTTTTTTTCAGATTTGGTGCAAATGGATGGACTACATTAATCCAATACGCCCAGACTTTTCGTAATTGTAATTGAACTTTGCTTTTTTAACAAATTACCTGAATAAGCCACACACTAGAGCTCCCCATGTTCTGTTGTATATAGTTAAGTGGAAAATACATCACATTTGCAATATTTGAGAAATTATTATATTTTTATTTCTAAGGTCCAGGGGCATACTCTGTATCTGTATTTCAAACTATTATTTTTACGTCAGTGAAATTGTATGTCTGTTGAATTGTCTTTGAATCTGTATGTATTTTCTATCTGAAAAGAAAAATAAAAATTATAAAAAAAAAAAGTAATATTGATTTAATGCTTGTTTACTATCATTAGTTTTGCAGCCCTAATATATATAGTTCAGTTAAAGTTTATTTTTGCTTCATATTTACTTAACTATAACCTTATATAGAACATCACAATTATAGCATGTGTTGTAGTATGTTAGACTCACTTGTTTCTTGTGTTGATGAGATGGGCTGAAACTGTTGACTTGCGCTGCCGTAAACGTTTGAGCTGAAACACTGCAGGACGTCTGTGTCTGAGAGGGACTGACGGAGGGTCAGGACGCTCTTCACTCCTGTGCTTCCTAACTTCTCCTCACTGATGGGTGTTTCTGTAGAGTTAGTGAGCGCATGTCCAGACAGACGCCACTCTAGTGTAGGGCAGGGATTCCCATGAGCCTCACAGACACACGACATTACACTGTTTCTGCTACAAGAGCTGTTGACTTTGGGCATAACTGAAAGAGAGAATATGATTTTTTTTAAGATAAACATGGACATCTAACAGGACATTTTTATGTATTCAAATGTTTTTGTATTTATCATTTGTAATGATTAAGGTAAATTTAGTATATTTAAAATATATGAATCTTAAAATTAATACTGAATAGTGTTTTATTACTTTGAATCAGTTTTTATTCTTTATATTTTAAATTTAAGTCAATTTTTTTGTAATTTGTTTTTGCAAAAAGTAGTTTAATTTTAAATGATCTTTAAAGTGTCAAATGGTCTCCACAATGTAAAAAAAATGCTAGTAATTTTAATGATTAAATAAAAAAATGCAACATTAAAACCACGTTAACTGGTTAAAAAGCACGTTCCCTTACTATATAAGGTGAAAATACATTTATTACCAAAAACAGCTGAGTGTTAATAGAGTGTTGATGTAGAAAAGAGGAACAATATATTTATTTACTTTTTGGTTAGTCAAAAAAGCATCTAATGCTGTTGGTTGCCAGTGCTGCACCCATTTCCCTGCTTTTCTAGCAAGCAGTCTATGTATAACTGACTGTATACCATCAGTTATTGTGTAATGCACATACCATATAAAGTATTACACCATATGCTTATAGCATGCTGTGTAGTGTAGTTTATATGATACCATTGTCTTGGACTTAAGCAATATGTCAATTTATTGTGTCATATTTTGACTATATGAAAGAATATACTTTTGTTTCATAATTTTCTTGTAAATTTGCAACTTGTTCATGTTTATTTGCATTTATTTTCACTGTAACTAGTGCACCGAACATTAAATTAATCTAGAATATTGTTACTATATGTGTTTATGCAGTTATTGCTTGTTCACAGTATTTATATTATCAGGGATCAAGTCCATAAAATTAAATTTAAATTTAATTTGAGTTCTGTCTTTGTACTCACACTGAACATCAAGTTGGACTGTTGCATTGCATTGGCCATGCTGGTTTTGAGCATTACAGCCATACCATGCGTTGTGTGAAGGGTTTGTCACAGTGTAGGTGTGATTATATCCAGTTTGGAGGAACTCAAATTGAGATCCAGTCTCTCTGTACCAGGTGTAGTTGAGCTCTGCTGGGTTTGAATCAGTCCTGCAGTTCAGAGTCACTGGTTTGCCCTCCATCACTGAGCTGGAGGGAAACGCCGACAGTGATGTGTTTTTTGGAGCATCTGCATAAAAAAAAGTGAATGTACAATGTGTGGTTTACAAATTTCAGGTGCAGACAAAATGCCACATCTGTATTTTGCCCATTACTTTAAACATTTGGAATTGAGACGTGCTGGAGCATCTGAACTGGATCTCCAGAAGATTACCTGTGTATGCCTAGAAGATTAACAAGTAGATTAACAAGTACTTACACTGGATGCCCAGCAATTGACCAAGTATTCACACTAGATGTCCATACGATTATTAAGTACTTGCATCTAGTAGACTGCATAAGTACTCACACTGGATTCCCAGACAACTATCAAGTACTTATAATTGCATTATATATTAACAATTAATTAAGACTTTTAGTACTCACACTGGACGTCCAGCAGCACTGATGTGTTGTGAGATCCGTGTTTGTTGTCAGCTCTACAGTAGTATAGTCCTCTGTCTGTAGGGTCAGGGTTGTTGAGGGTCAGGTTTGGTCCGGTCTGAACTGGATTCAGGAGTTCTTCAGGGTCTCTGTACCAGGTGTAGTTCACTGCTGGGTTTGCATCACTGCTGCAGATCAGAGTCACTGAACGACCCTCCAGAACTAAACCAGCTGGGTTTATCCTCACTGATGTGTTTGTAGGAGCATCTGATGAAAAAAACTATTTATTTAGATTTGGAATATTTAGATTGGTTTCTATCTAGCTCATCAAAAACAAAATATGTGGTTTAACAGTTAAAAAAGTTTAAACCTCTCTATATTATAAGTGTCAGATGTAGGCAATGTGTTAATGTATGTGTGCAATCATCTACTGAAGACCACAACACTTACAAAACACCATAGTCTGTATTTTACCCATCAACTGTTCACTTCACACTGTTTGTAGTTTAGTTTAAGTAATCAGATGCAAAATTCAATTTAAAAATATATATAAATATTTGTACCACTGTGTTGATCCAATGTTTTTATCCCTATGAATAATACCCTCTTTCTCGAATCAAGCCATTCTCATTCTTCTCTAAAATGTGTTCTTCGACAGCTGATCATTAATCACTCTTCTAGCTTTACATGAAATATTACTAATGCTATAAAGTATAGAAAATATCTATATTAGCAATACTCACACTGGACGTCCAGCAGCACTGATGTGTTCTGAGATCCGTGTTTGTTGTCAGCTCTACAGTAGTATAGTCCTCTGTCTGTAGGGTCAGGGTTGTTGAGGGTCAGGTTTGGTCCGGTCTGAACTGGATTCAGGAGTTCTTCAGGTCTCTGTACCAGGTGTAGTTCACTGCTGGGTTTGCATCACTGCTGCAGATCAGAGTCACTGAACGACCCTCCAGAACTAAACCAGCTGGGTTTATCCTCACTGATGTGTTTGTAGGAGCATCTGATGAAAAAAACTATTTATTTAGATTTGCAATATTTAGATTGCTTTCTATCCAGCTCATCACTGACCATCAATGTCAATCATCAATGTGTGCAATCATCTACTGAAGACCACAACACTTACAAAACACCATAGTCTGTATTTTACCCATCAGCTGTTCACTTCACACTGTGTGTAGTTTAGTGAGCTGTCGAGCGGTCAATGCTCCTTCATGGTTTCAACGCCCAGAGGTGGACTGTATTGAAGTCTTTACTTGAGTATTGTACTTAAGAACATTTTTCGAGTATCTATGCTGTACTTGAAAATAAATTTTTCTAGAAACCTATGACTTTGACTTACAGACAAATTATACTTTTCATATTTCTATTAAGGTTGTTGAAGTAAAAAGTTGTTACTTTTTTAGCAGCTTTGGAAGTCAGTGGGTGATTTCTTTCTTCTCTAAAATGTGTTCTTCGACAGCTGATCATTAATCACTCTTCTAGCTTTATGTCACCAAGCCAGCAGAGGGAGCCCTGACCTCTGGGTGATCTGCATTCACTCCCTCTGCGACAACTTCCTGTCTGAGGACTATAAATTCAGTAGCAGGCCCCTCACCTGCAGGTTGCATTGTTCGCCTGTTCTATTGTTGTTTCCGAGTTTCCTTGTGTTTTCCTAGTTGTAGATTCTTTGGTTTTGACCCTGCCTGTCTTTAGATTCTGTGATTGTTTGCTGCCTGACCTGACCACCGCCTGTCTCTGATACTCCTGTTTGCCCTGTTTGACGCCTGCCTGTTTGACCATGCCTTCCTTTAATAAAAGCCTGCAAATGGATCCGCACGCCTCAGACCCCTCAATCGTGACAGAATGCAACCTTACACCAGGATCCAGCGGCTTTTCATCTGATCCATGGCCAGGTAGGACCCTCGCTAGACGTTTATTGGCCCTCAAGCAAGGCACCCGATCAATTGAGGATTATACTCAAGAGTTTCTGGACATGGCTTACCTCTCTGACATACCCGACTGTTTATTGATTGAGTTGTATCATGAGGGAGTAAATCAGCCACTCAAGACAAAACTTGTTCGTGAGGGTCCACGTGAGTCACTTGCTCAGTTTATTGAGTTCGGTTTAGTGACTGTGGGGTCAGCTTTCACGTTGGGTGTTGAGGAGGAAAAGGACACCGCATCAAATCCAGTAATGGCCGCCTTCCCCGAGCCGCTGCCCAAGATGGCCGCCTTCCCCGAGCCGCTGCCCAAGATGGCCGCCGCCTGCCCAGAGCCGCTTCCCAAGATGGTCGCCTGCCCTGCAAAGCCTCCAGTGCGGCGCCTTGCAAAGCCTCCAGTGCCGGCGCCTCGTGCAAAGCCTCCAGTGCCGGCGCCTCGTGCAAAGCCTCCAGTCCCGGCGCCTCGTGCAAAGCCTCCAGTGCCCGCGCCTCGTGCAAAGCCTCCAGTGCCCGCGCCTTGTGCGCCCCGTCCAGTGCCTGCGCCTCGTGCGCCCCGTCCAGTGCCCGCGGTTCGTGCGCCCCGTCCAGTGCCCACGCCTCGTGCGCCACCTCAAGTTATCCCACCCTCCCACCCTTGCCACATGTCGACGATGGATCACAGCAGCCCTCATCCTCTGCCCTCCACCTGGAGCTCGCCATGGGTCTGCCAGTCTCCATCGCCGCCGTGGGTGAAGGATCCCTCGCTTCATCATCCCGCCTCCGAGTCCCAGACTCCACCTCGGCTTGTAGACCCATCGGCTCCACCTGGGCTTCTAGCTCCCTCCTCTCCACCGTCCTCCGTCTATCCACCAGCTTCACCAGGCTCCATCGTCCCTCCGGCTACGCCTTGGTCAGTCGTCGACCATCCGTCGCCTCAGGATTCCACTCCTCCAGCTTCGCCTCGTCCCTCCATCCCTCCGGCTCTGTCAGGCTCCTCCCTCCCCCCGGCTCCACATCAGTCCTCTGTCACTCTGTCTCCGCCGCGTCCTTCTCATCCCCCGTCTCCGCATCAGTTGCCAAAGCCTGCGGTGTTGTCTGGGACCTCCAGCGCCTCTGCATCACCCTGGCTCCGCGACCACCTGCTCCGCCGCCATCAGTCGGTCCCATGGAGTTGATGGCCACTACCTCTCCATGGCTCCTCCCTCCGTCGGCTCCACCACTGACCTTCATGGCTGGGCTCTGGATCGCCTCCCGCTCCGGACTCCTCCCGTCTTCTCCCTGGCTCCTCCCTCCGTCTCTTCCGCCCTGGACTCCGTTTGCTGACTCCCTCCCGGAAGCCCCTCTCAAGCTCCCAGTTTTGTTTTATTTTGTTTGTTTTGTGGAGCGCCAGGAGTCGCTCCTAGGAGGGGGGCTATGTCACCAAGCCAGCAGAGGGAGCCCTGACCTCTGGGTGATCTGCATTCACTCCCTCTGCGACAACTTCCTGTCTGAGGACTATAAATTCAGTAGCAGGCCCCTCACCTGCAGGTTGCATTGTTCGCCTGTTCTATTGTTGTTTCCGAGTTTCCTTGTGTTTTCCTAGTTGTAGATTCTTTGGTTTTGACCCTGCCTGTCTTTAGATTCTGTGATTGTTTGCTGCCTGACCTGACCACCGCCTGTCTCTGGATTTTGTGTTTGCCTCATCTCTGATACTCCTGTTTGCCCTGTTTGACCATGCCTTCCTTTAATAAAAGCCTGCAAATGGATCCGCACGCCTCAGACCCCTCAATCGTGACACTTTACATGAAATATTACTAATGGTATAGAAGTATATAAAATATCTATATTAGCAATACTCACACTGGACGTCCAGCAGCACTGATGTGTTCTGAGATCCGTGTTTGTTGTCAGCTCTACAGTAGTATAGTCCTCTGTCTGTAGGGTCAGGGTTGTTGAGGGTCAGGTTTGGTCCGGTCTGAACTGGATTCAGGAGTTCTTCAGGGTCTCTGTACCAGGTGTAGTTCACTGCTGGGTTTGCATCACTGCTGCAGATCAGAGTCACTGAACGACCCTCCAGAACTAAACCAGCTGGGTTTATCCTCACTGATGTGTTTGTAGGAGCATCTGATGAAAAAAACTATTTATTTAGATTTGTTTCTATCCAGCTCATCACTGACCATCAATGTCAATCATCAATGTGTGCAATCATCTACTGAAGACCACAACACTTACAAAACACCATAGTCTGTATTTTACCCATCAGCTGTTCACTTCACACTGTGTGTAGTTTAGTGAGCTGTCGAGCGGTCAATGCTCCTTCATGGTTTCAACGCCCAGAGGTGGACTGTATTGAAGTCTTTACTTGAGTATTGTACTTAAGCACATTTTTCGAGTATCTATGCTGTACTTGAATATTAATTTGTCTAGAACCCTATGACTTTGACTTACAGACAAATTATACTTTTCATATTTCTATTAAGGTTGTTGAAGTAAAAAGTTGTTACTTTTTTAGCAGCTTTGGAAGTCAGTGGGTGATTTCTTTCTTCTCTAAAATGTCTTCTTCGACAGCTGAACATTAATCACTCTTCTAGCTTTACATGAAATATTACTAATGGTATAAAGTATATAAAATATCTATATTAGCAATACTCACACTGGACGTCCAGCAGCACTGATGTGTTGTGAGATCCGTGTTTGTTGTCAGCTCTACAGTAGTATAGTCCTCTGTCTGTAGGGTCAGGGTTGTTGAGGGTCAGGTTTGGTCCGGTCTGAACTGGATTCAGGAGTTCTTCAGGGTCTCTGTACCAGGTGTAGTTCACTGCTGGGTTTGCATCACTGCTGCAGATCAGAGTCACTGAACGACCCTCCAGAACTAAACCAGCTGGGTTTATCCTCACTGATGTGTTTGTAGGAGCATCTGAAAAGCATTGAAAATCATGAGTCACAGCACTAGTTACAGATGAAAAGTCAGAATGGATTGATGTAGTTCCTGTCTTACACTGAACTCGTATCATACGGGAGCGCTGTGTTGTTATATTCCTCTGTAGCTGGTGTGTTGCGGTGCAGGTGAAAGTGACTTTGTGAAGACGGTGAGAAACAGTGAAGTTCAGATCAGAGACGAGCTCTGATTGGCTCTGATACTGCTGTCCTGTGATGTTCTCATTGAGAGACGAGGTCCACGTGAGAGATGGAGGACGAGACGGACAGAAGATCTTAGTAGAGCAGCGCAGACTCAATGAACTTTCCTCCATCACCTCCTCCATCTTCATCACCTCCTGCTGATCCTTAAAGACACTCAATGTGGGTTTGGGTGGAGATCCTGAAAAACACATAGAGATGTTACAAGATATAGATTAATATATCCTAAAATGAAGGGATGTATTGTTCAGTAGTAGATTTATTTTAATTTGTGTGAACAATATGAAACTCACCTGAGACGACAATTTGTAAGAGTGGATTATTTATGAAGCTATACCTCAGTTTATCATCTTCAAGTCTGAAGTAATATGATCCATTATGATTCTGATTGACATTATCGAAGCGTGTGCTGCAGTTTTTCTGTGTAGCAGTGCCTAATATTTCTCCTTTGAACAGTTTAGTGTCAGGGCTGCTGGAGTCAAACACTACAGAGTAAGGGTTTCCTTTATACCATATTCTCTTTGCTCTATCTGTGAGATCATTTTCATTTTTTTTATCAACATCAAATGTGCAGGGAATGAAAACACAGGATCCTTGTAGAGCTTCTACTTTCTTTGGCAGATTGATACTGAACTCACAAAAAACACCTAAAACAAACAGAAGGAAGTAATAATAATAATACAAATTAATATAGAGAATGTACTTCTGTGGTGCATATCTCTTCAATCTAACGAAGGTTAAATAAAAGTGCTATCATAATAATACAGCGGCTTGTTAAAAAAAAAAAAAAAAAAGAAGTAAATCTGTAGACCTTGTATCAGAGATCCAGTGAGGAGGAACGTCACCAGTGTTTCCATGATTTACATTCACCTTACAGCAGAACAAACAAATAAAAACATATAAGAATGAGTTCCTTCTTCTCACTATTGAATGCATGGCTCTTTTGTTGGCAGTAACTCCTAAAACTACATTTCTTTCTTTAAATTAAAAGATCTTGAACATGTTTAAAAATGTAGCATTTCAAAATCTCCTATGTCTAAATGACTTACCAGAGAAGAGACAGAAATCCTCTCAGAGCTCAAGCTGATGCTTCTACAGCGAATGAAGAGGGAACTGAGTTTGAAAACGACACAGTTCAGCTCATATTAGAGGTTTCCCACTTCTCCTTCCAAACTCAGTGACAGCATCCTGACTGAGAAATCCATGCAAGTCAATACAAAGCTGAATCAATGTTCAATACCTTACTTTATATCCAGGGTTTATGCTGATATAGAAATTATTCTCAACTTCCAATATTATTTTTGAATCATATTTAAGACACTAAGATGTACGGGAGATGAGGAAACATTTGCATTTTTATTTCTTCTAAACTTTTTTGGTATATTTTATCATGATAATGTATTACTGGCTGGCAATACTTTGCGTGCTCTGTATTGTTTTACAGTTTACTTCAAATGCAGAATGTGGAAAAAAAGGAAATTAAAAAATTCCAGACAGTTGAATTCTTACCCAAAGTACTGACCGATGCTGAAAGCAGAAGAGATTTTTTCAGAATACTGTAGAGTCAGCAAAACAAGCTGCTCATGTGGTGAACATGTACTTAGCTATAATAGGGATGAGCTTTATGTAATAGCAATCTAAAAGCTGTCCATACTTGTCCAAATAAAAAGATTGAAAAGATTTCCCAGCAGGTTCAGGTGATATAGACCTATTATGATTCATCATTAAATTAATATGAAATTGTTGCTGTATGGTTAAACATGGTTCAATAAACGCTGATTATGTTTTGCCACGTGGTCATTTGCAATATCTTGTATTAAACACAATGCAATACAAAACCAAATTAAATGTTTTAAAAAACACAGCATCATAAAAAAACCCATAAATATTACAAACAAAGGGTCTTCTAATTAAACTTTTCAAATAAACTAAATAATCTTCTTCCACTATAAAACCCTACATCGAGGTCTTCTAATAACACTTCCAATAAACAAAAAAATCTTCTTTAACTCTGTAATTCTTAAAGATTTGCAATATAACCACAATTCTATTTGGAAAATGAGAAAACAATGGCTTTGTTTTAAAATTTAATGTGTGTCCTCCATTATTATACTGAAGGTTAGATCTCTTTTAGTGATTTTAAAAATATCTCATTTTAAACCATTCATTAAAGTAAGTTCAAAAGGCTCTTGTGGTTAAACAATTCAAACAAAAAAAGATTGTCGTATTATTTTATTTTTTAGAATTATCTGAAGGTCTTGGGTTGAAAGTGAAGCGGCTTCTGCCTCCTAGTGGAGCAAACAGAAAGCTGCACTTCCATATTACAACAAGTAACACTAGTATATTAATAACACTCAGCACCAGGGGACACCAAAGTGTTTTTATGTGCAGTAGAGATGATTTTAATAAGACTATATGAATGAAAATAAATCAAACACATTTAACCATACCTATTGTTTAAATCACTTCCTACAAAACTAAAGCCATCTTTTAGATTTCATTATTTTCCCATATAAAATATGCAAACTTAGATAATCAAGACTCAATTCACTTTTGGTCAGACAATGCATCCTGTTTTATTCGTTTAAAACATACAAGGACATTATCTACTTTGAACAAACACCCAATATAAATCAAAGTGCACAAGGATTTCTGTAAGGGGTGTTTTTTAGTGTAAGTTGATAATATGTGACCCTTTCAGCTCTAATCGTGATATTCGCATGTTACTCACATGCTTTTTTTGCTAAGTTCACCATTAGTTTCACTACATAAAAAATGACAACATACGCATTTATGGATTATAAAACATCTGATAGGGATCGAAATGATCGAAAAAAGCAGCGCGTCCGTCACTCAAATGCCTCCGTGTGAAACCAAAGACACAAAAAGTGTCCCTTGTGCACAAATGCGTTCTGTCTTTTGAAGTTAATAATTTTCTAAAACGGTACAGAGTTGTTTGTTTAAACAGCGAGATGAAAAGCTAGTGACAGAAAAACATATTCTATGACTTGACGTACAGTCTACCAAATGTAAAAATACCTACCATTATACAGTCAAAAAACTACGCGCAAACCAGAAGTCGAACTATAAAGTCAGATATTATTACAAAAGCGGAACCAAGAAAACATCAAGTGCAACCACAAAGGTTTATGCAATGCCTGACAGCGTATACCCCAAAAACCCTCTTCCGACCCCACCTACTCTCTCGAGTTCAGACTGGCAGAGAAACTTCACGCAGTTCGCTCTTTCGCTTTCTCTGATTTCTTTAAGGCGTAATTTAGCTTTTCTGTAGCTCATCTCTGCTGTATAGACTTCGATTTGTGTCTGTTACATGTCGCGTTGATTTCTGAGGAGTTTGTGAAGGTTTAAAGTCGCAGAGATGAGTGAAGCAGAAGACAATGACATTCTTGAGCTGGACTCAGAAGCAGAGGACGGAGACATAGAGATGACAGATTTGGGTGAGTTTCAGCATCTTTACTTGTTTTTTCCTGTCTTTGTAGCTTGTTCTTTTACAAGACTCCGAAAAAAGAGGGCATTTGACTTTCTTTTTTTCTCCAGCAGGTCTGTTGAGCTTATCAGAATTCATATTTTAGAGATAACATACATAATGCGTCCAAAATAATTCAACATAAGCAGTGAATATTTATGTAAAACGCAAAACAAAAGAAACAAACGCAAAAAAAACAACCCACGACCTAACCAGTTGTATATCTCATCACTGTCCTCTAAATGGGCATCTGAACTATCTCCTAAGTGATATTAGTAATATTGTTTATTGTGTGTATCTTCAGTCATGTTTACCCTGCTAACAAAAAATAAACTCTTAAGAACGTTTTGCTGACATTGCTTAAAATGTTTTTTTTAATGTTTCCTGAACAAGCTTTTCTTGGTTATGTGAACACTCGAGGGAACATTGTATCGTTTTGTAAACATTTTGGTAATCTTAGTTCTGAATGTTCTCAGAATGTTCTGAAGTGACATATAAAACAACAACAAAGGCCTACGTGAAAGATGTTGCTTAACTGCATATGCATGCACTAAAAGTCAAAACATTACATGAATTTATATAATTCTTGTAGTAATAACAGTTATTATTATATATATATATATATATATATATATATATATATATATATATATATATATATATATATATATATAACAGTATCGATAACAGTATGCACACATGTATCTAAACCAGAAAAGTCTGAAATACTCTGTGGATTTGCTTTAGTGTGTGTTTTATGGATGGTTTTATTTCCCATGCCGGAATGGGAGTCTGTTGTGGAGGCGTCACATGTTCCTGGACAGATGAGTTTTCCTTGTACAGACTGTTTTGGGCCGTTGCTATAGACTTTTTCCGCTCAGTCAAGCAACATCTGACTTGAGTAAATTTTTTCCCATTATGCTTTGCTCTCCGGCTGGTTTGTTTTGGTTGGGTTTTCCCTTATGAGTAAACATCAAATCAGAGAATTCCAAAGTGTTCCCATGCTGTGTGTGAATTAGTTTGATTAGTTTGAGTGTAACAATGTTTGATGCTTCAGTTTAAAGCAATGCCCTCACCTCACCCTCAGGCCATCCAGCGTGTGTATGACATTGTTTGTTCATGGAAACAGGTTTGAAGAAATGTAGCATTGCATCACTTGCTGAGCAATGAATGCCCTGCAGCGAATGGGTGCCGCCAGAATAACGAACAGCTGATAAAAAAAAAAATCACACTTTTGGCTTTTGAATGCTGCCATTATTGTAATTATTATTTTTTTTTCAGTTTATTCTGAAGAGTTGCCAACATACAAATCTATGCCAAAAAGGTCAAGCTGTGCCAAAAGTGGAACGGGTGTGTTTCTTTTCAGTTCACCTTGAAAAACATAGGACAATGTTATTAGACAAAACACACACACACACACACACACACACACACATTGTAAGTTCATAACAAGTTTCATTGTTTATTAGTGGAACATTTATCTAAAGTATTTCAGTTCATTAAGGAACTTTTATGACTTTTTAGTTCTTTTGCGCCACTAAATGGAGATGATTTTGAGCTTTCTATAACATCCCTTTTCTGTTTACAGGCTGAATTCAATGGTAACCCTGATTCACTATTTTTCAACGATGGAAAGAGAAGGATTGACTTTGTTTTGGTGTATGAGTCTAAAAATGTATCTGAGAAAAAACGCTCAGTTATGAAGAGAAGAGTAAGTCGAGGTCACTTTCACACATTCATTTACTTCATCTTCTGACCTTTTACAAGTAATCTGAACAATTATTTTAAAGGGATAGTTCGTAAGATACACAGTTTAAAAAAGAAGACAAGAGCCAATGACTAGCGTAGTTTCTTTTCCACATTAAGAAAGTTGGAATAGAAATGCTAAACTCCACAGTTTTGTAAACTTTATGTTTCAGAATGGCAAATTCTTTTTTTTTTTAAATCCCAAAGTCCTTTGGCTCTCTCTAAAAAAAACTTGCTCTTTAAATGTTTTTATAAAATGTTGTTTGCTGTTAAAAAAAGAAAAGGAATGTTCATAATCAGGGCCGTACTCAGTACTGAAGTCCCCGAGGTCTGGACCTTTGTATTTTTTTATACTAGGTTGACCATACTTGCCATTTTCCCAGGATGCGTGCGTCCTTGCCAGGATTTTGTACTGCTTTGATTCAGAGTACCTTGAGAGTGTTTTGAAAACAAGGAATCAATGTCATAAATCGATCAGTCTGCACGCAAACAAAGCCAAAACGTAGATATTTGAGGCGATATAGAAATCCTGGCCAGGACGTGTCCTGGGAAATGGCACGTATGATCACCCTATTGTATACTATATCTTCACATTTAATTTGATTCTCATGTTTGAGATGAAAAATACTTTATGCTACTACTGCCCACTAATTTGGTTTTAAGTTTATATTATGATCCGATTTATGAGCCTTAAAACATCTTAAAATGCACACATGTAAGTCTAACATTTCACGGAGGGAGTATACCACCAAACCCCCCAACAATATTAATGTGTGATATTTGATTACACATGCAAAATCTTTTTTTATCTACATTGCCTCTTTTTTCCTCAATTATTGTCCAGATGAGACGCAGAGAGCTCTTTGAAGGAAGCCTGATGAATATGGGTGTGGAATTGGAGGCGACACAATCCGTAAGTCATTTAATCGCACAGCATCTTTCTGTAGAGATGTTTTTCTTTTTGTTTCTGCATTCCTCGTGCCTGGTTTTTATCGGTTTTACCTGTAAATATGGACTTCTCAGGAAGGATACTGCGAGTCCTGTCTGAACCTGCTGTTATGTTCTGCAGGAATGTTATTGTTTTGACGGCACGTACATCTTCCTGTAGCGCTGATGGGAGAGTTTCCTCCTTCTGTTTTTTAGGTAATGGACGAAGCTCGTCTATGTGAAAGTGCACATGCCTTTTGAGGTTTTGTGCACTTACGCTGAAGTCCTGCACATCAAACTGCCCATTCAGGCCAACGATCTGGCTCAACAGTCGGCTGCGTACAACTGCTTCACGCACCACTTCTACCCCAGCGAGGACGTCATCGCCAAGGAGCCCGACTACTTCACGGCTCCTTTCAGGAAGGACCAGCTCAAGTGTTTTTGCATGAAGGATAGAGAGCAGTTCTTCACGCCGGCCATGAGAAGCAGAATGGTGCGTTGAGCGGCTCAGAGTTGCTGTGTGTCTCACTGTTCAGCTGTGTTTTACTGATATGCTGTGTATTTCAGGCCTACTACATCCTCTGCCGAGCGCCGTATGACATTAAAGGAAACGTGAAGAAGTTTGGTATCAGTAAGCTGCTGGATGGAGGCGTGTACAAGGCTGCGTATCCCTTACATGATGTAAGTATTGTCCGTGTGCTGGTTAAATAAAATGAAATGTTGGTAACACACTAATGAAATGTCAAAAGCACCGAAGAACAATTTAAAAAGAAAATCTGACATGAAACAATGTATAAATAATTTTTTTTTTTTCAAATTTATACATGTATGTGTTTGTATTTATTATAAACATTCACACATATTATGTAAACAATAAAAAAATATATATAAAACCTTTTTACTTGAAATGAAATAAGCATCAACTAATGGAGGCAGTGGGAACAGTGGATGAAGCCAAATTCTGCGTTCTTGTTTTATTTCTCTTCTTTTAAGAAAATGTGATATCAGGTGAATGTTGTAAGATCACGGCCCAGTGTGAAATGTATGTTTGTATGTTTATTGTTTATTATTTATGATCATCTACAGGCAGTGCAAAAAGATCACCTTTGTTGTGTCTATCATTCATGATAGTGTCTATCATTCAGTTGATCAGTCTAGAATACTATAAGATAAAGTCATATCACTTTTTCTTTGGAAAAACAAAGGTGTTGAAAAAGTGAAAAGAAGTTTTTCCAGAATTGCACGTTTCTGGCCACTGTTCTATAGAGGAGCTAAAGTGATAACTGATTATCGATTTACTTTTTTGTAACAGTGCAGATTTAATGTGAAATCTAAAGAGCCGGATTGCCCCTAACAGCGCTTTCTGCTGTATAATGAGTGGGCTCATCCCAAGAGCTTCTATAAGATGCAGCCGCTGGATCTGATCAGGTGTGTTCATGTGTTTATGACACTTCTGTTTTTTCTTCTGGTCTCCTCTGGACGGATGAGCTTGTTAATATGCTCCTCTGCTTTCAGGAAGTATTTTGGTGAAAAGGTCGGCATCTATTTTGCCTGGTTGGGTTTCTACACGGTCATGTTGACTCTTGCTGCTGCAGTCGGACTGGGTTGTTTCATATACGGATACACGACTAGAGAGAGCAGCACATGGAGGTACAGCAGACTTTTTTATTTTGAGTAAAAAAATATAATAGCAATTATAATTATAATAGTAATTTTTTTTGTAAAAATAATACATTTGGTCAGAAACTTAAAAAATATAAAAACAAAAAATAATAAATGACATAAAATTGTATTAAAATAAATAAATAATACCTCTAACAGTACAGCATCACTGCAGTTTAATAAAGTTTGTCCAAATTAAAGTGAAATATTAATGTTATTATTAAATTACATAATAATTTTTATTTAGTAAAAATATAGTAACTGTCAGTATTATTACTATTAAACATTATATATATGTTTGCTGTTTCTATTATTATATAGCATTATTTATGTATGAAGAAAATGTTGGCCAAAATTGAATATTAAATAAATTACAATAAATAAATTAAAAATCAAGTAAAGCTAAATAGTAAAACTTCAAATAAATTAAATAAATTACAGTGTATTAAAATACCTTGTATAAATACAGAATACCTCTAACAGTACTGTACTATTGTTAGTAGAAAACAAAAAAATATAAAATATAAAATTTATGAAATGTAATAGTAATTCATTGTATAAATTGGGTCTTTATACCTACAGATACCCAGCAGAATTTTGCATCCCTATAAATAAACAAAGAAAATTTTTATTGCAGTTTGTATTAGGGAAAAAATAGGTTCTTCCTGAAAAAGGCTCATGCTTTTTTTTTTTATTTTGACTGATTATAACACTTTTTTTGGCAGCAAAGAGGTGTGTGACCCTCAGATTGGTGGAGAAATCGTTATGTGTCCGCAGTGTGATAAAATATGTCCATACTGGAGGCTGAACACCACGTGTGAGTCATCTAAAGTGAGTCAGAGACACACAAACCCACAGCCTGCCCTCTGAGGATTGTGGGATTTGGAGTCTGATCTAAGATTTAACTGTTGTTTGTTTGGTTTGCGAAATGCTCTGAAGCTGAAAATGTGTTTCTGTATTGGTTTTCCTCCACAGAGACTGTGTATATTCGATAACTATGGGACATTAGTGTTTGCAATCTTCATGTCTGTTTGGGGTGAGTTATGCCATACGCTGCTAATATTTCCAAATCTTTGTCTGCTGGCAGAAAGCCTGCTCCACATTGCAGCTTATGCTCATGTTTGTTAAACCTTCTGTTGCATAAGTATGTTTGTAGTTTCAACAAAGCTTTTGCTGTTTCATTGGTAACATTATACATTAAGGCATAGTTTTTTGACATTAGTTACCTTCAACAGTTAACACGAATGAACAAGTGAAACAAACTAAAAACAAATTATATTATATTATGTTAAAAATGTATTATATTAATGTATGTAATGAATAAGAAAAATTTCTAAGGATGACAAAAACACAAAGTTACTAAATCGAACAAAAATGAAAATGGAAATTATAAAATGTGAAAATTAATTCAAAATATTATTTTAAAAAACTACTTTTCAACTCTACAACTTTAGCAAAACCTTATGAAATTAAAATAAACAATTTTGCAAACTGAATTAATATATTTAATGAATCAATATATTAAAATCTTTAGTTTTTTAACACTTTGCATAACAGTGACAAATAAAGCTTTTCATAATTTAATTTAATTTAGATTTGTCATTTTAAACCATTTATTTATTTTCATAAAAATGAAAATATTAACATACTTTAAGTTGTATTATTAATGCTATTATAGTTTTCATTATTAGTTTTGAATCACGTTTAATTTAATTTGAATGAATACTGTAAGAAATGCATTGTTTATTTTTAAAGGGGTCATGAACTGAGAAGCCAAATATCTCTTGATCTTTCAGCATAATAAGTCATCAAGTGCCTGACCTCGTCAGTAGGAACTCGGCCCTTTGTTATTTTACTGCGGGTTTATGTACAAACAAGGCACAGTTCGAAGCAGGATTTTCAGAAAGATAGTAACTAAAAGATCGTTTCATATGTGCTGAGTGTTCAGAGAGTAAAAAAAAGGCCAGAAAATAGCCTATTGCTTCTAAATTATGATGTTTTTTTATTTTAATCTATAAGTGGACCCCAGAGAACAGTACAGATGTTGTTCATGATCCCTTTAATCCGGGTATTACTGTAATGTTGTAGTGCAGTACCGTTGTGTATCTTGTCATTTAGGATGCTACATGTGTTGCCTTTGACAGTGACTCTGTTTCTGGAGTTCTGGAAGCGCTATCAGGCCGAACTGGAGCACGACTGGGACACGGTGGAGTTTCTTCAGCAGGAGGAACAGCTCTCGACCGAATCACGAGGCCAAATGCACCTATGAGAGAGTGAACCCTGTTACACAGGCATGAGTTTCAGTGCATTCAGCGCCTCTGTTCAGATCAATTAATTGTTTTTATTTAACAAAGAGCTTGTGTGTGTTTTTGTACAGGAGAAGGAGAAGGTGCCGCACACGGCCTGCGGGAAGTGCATGAGAGTGTCGTGTGGCATCAGCACTGTGTTATTCTGGGTAATATTGAGCTTTCTCTTTTGTACATGCAGTTAAATATTTAAAAGGGCATCTAAAAATCAACACAAAGTAATAATGCCATGGTATTCCATATAATAATAACAAAATTTATAATCCATAATTATATCCAAGATTTTAGAATTAAACTTCTGTTTAGTACCTCTGTTGTAAAAAAAAATAAAAAAAAAAAATATGTAAGGGTTTATTTAATTTTTATTGAATTATTATAAAAATGTGATGTTTTATGTCTGATGATTATTATTATTATTATATTTTTTGACTCATTAAAATATAATCCAGAAAATAAAAAGGAAAACACAGAATTAAGAATAATTTCTTAATCTAATCTAATAATATATAAAAATCTAAAAAAATGTAGTCTAATCTAATCGTGCACAAAATAATTAAAACACAAAAATTTTATTAAAAAAATGGGGAAAAAATTAATTTTTCGTGAGAGCCGTGTTCTGATATCACATCACACATGTAAAAAGCTTTAAAGCATCATCTGTCTGCCCGATGGTTTTGTCGTAGGTTCTGTTGATCATAGCGTCGGTGGTCGGTGGCGTGATCGTGTATCGCCTGTCGATGTTCATCAATTTTCTGCTAAGCTGCGCTCTGATCTGAAGTATACTAAGGAGCTGGAGCCATTCAAAGAGTATGTCACCCCTCAGATGGCCACGTCCATCACGGCCTCCATCATCAGCTTCATCATCATCATGATTCTTAACAATGTCTATGAGAAAGTGGCCATCTGGATCACAGACTTGGTAAGTGACCCTTTCACTGCGCACTACTTTGCTGATTCCCATCAGTTTTTGTCCGCTGAATCCCTCTGAAGCCTGGGTTATACTTTCCAAGTGGGCAGTCTGGACTCCTTGTATTTATACTACGAAATACTGCATGTTCAATACATGCTCAATACAGGCTTGAACAGTAAACAAACATGTGATGCACGCAGATGTCCACACAGAGCCTCTCCAAGACAATATTTACGTCACGTGGACAATAGTGAACCCTAGCACACGGAAAGTATAACATAGGCTTGAATGATATTATTTATTATGTAATAATTACATTTTTATTAATATAGCAATATGTTTGCTTTAGTGATATTTCTTTGTTTAAACATTTTTTATTAGTTTTCAAAACCTTTTTTTTTATTCTATATTTTTTATTAGTTCATGTTTACTTTTCATTTATTTGCAGTTGGCAATTTTAGTACTTCGATGTAAAATTATCTACATTAACATAAAAGTCATAAAAACTAAAATATACATGAAAATAAAATCTGACTCAAAATAGTAATAAAATTATTTGTCAACAGTTTTTTTTCTTTTACAAATATTTTTAGTAATTTTATGTTCCATTACAAAAAGAACCCTGATTAGCATGTTTTTTTTTTCATTTTTATTTTAAAGAATTTATTTATTGCATTTTTTGTATTATTTATAAGCCACTATATTTATTTTACTTGAATATGTTTAGTTAAATCTTTAGCATTTAATATTTATTTTTATTTAAATATTATTACTAAGATTTTATTTTTATTTCAGTTGTTATTTAGTCATTTATTTCTTCAATACTTCAATTTAAAATAGTTGCACAGGCAATATTTCCATTCACTTTTTCTTTAATTTAATTTTTGATAACAATAATAATAATTTGCATGTTCATGTTTCTCTAATGCGAGTTAAAGGTCTCATGGCATGCAGGTAAACAAATAAAATATTGTGCTATTTTAAAACTCTTTATTTAGTTTTTGCAATTTGTCATTTTATCATTTGATTCATTATTAGCTCGCAAACCCGTGTTTAAGGAAACCCTGACTTGCTTATCATGAACGCTCATTCTCTGTGTTTCAGAGCTGCCGCTTTGGACCAAAACAGAGTACGAGAACAGCCTGACGCTGAAGATGTTCCTCTTTCAGTTTGTGAACTATTACTCGTCCTGCTTCTACATCGCTTTCTTCAAAGGGAAGGTGGTGGGCTATCCGGGCAGCCCGTCTACTGGTTTGGTATGTTCGCAACGAGGAGGTGAGACTTTTCTGTGAGCTGAAAACTTTGCATGAACTGATATACAACTGTATTCCTCGAATGTGACATGTACAATGTTGTGTTCAGTGTGATCCCGGTGGCTGTCTGACCGAACTGACCACACAGCTGTCCATCATTATGACAGGAAAGGCCATCTGGAACAACATACAGGAGGTCCTACTGCCGTGAGTTTCCCACACAAACCTCAAAGTGACGTTATCACAGAAAATCATTCAACCTGTCAACCTATGTTTGGAAAAACAAACAACATTCATGTGTAGATTAATGCAGGTACATTAGACAGTGGAAGACAGTAATGTGATAAAATGACTAGAATAAGCTAATAAATCTACTGAAAACATTGAGTGAGTGGAAACATTTTTTATCATATTTATTAATTTTGCTATGTGCTTTGGGCCTTTTTATGAAGTTTTTGTATGTAGCTGTTAGCAATTGTGCTTTCACTTGTGATTTCAACTTAAAAAAAAGGCGTTATTAGTTTAATACTTTAGTGAGACCCGATGTTGGTGTAGTAAAGTATTTATTAAGATTTAGATTTTAATAATTATGTTGTGTGTTTTTGTCTTTTATTGATTTACTATCTGCCCTGATAAAGGTTATTATAGTTTATTTGAAATAAAATAAATGTTAACTGAATCAACAAACAAAAATCTGAACTAAACTTTCTAAGAATTCTAATATCTCAGTGACACTAAAATAATGCTGCCACTGGCACAGTTAAAAGCGGCGCTGAATAATCATCATTGGTATTTCTAGGTGGGTGAAGAATCTGATATTTTCGTCATTGCACCCAGGTGGGTTCAGAGAAAGTGATTCCTCGCTGGGAACAGGACTATCAGCTCCAGTCCATAGGAAAGCTTGGCTTGTTTTATGAATATCTGGAGATGGGTGAGACTTTACACACAAATGAACCATGAAATATTGCTGATTACCAACACAGTTATCTGAAAGGGATAGTTTACCAAACATTTGTATTTGCTAGAAATTATTCCTGCTAGCCACCCAAGATATAGGTAAATTTTTTCTTTAGCAGAACAGTGCATAAGATATTTAGCTACAATTGTGGTCCTTGGTGATTTTAAAATGCAAGTCAATGGCTATCGGCTCTTTATGAGTCAAAACAAGCATATCAGTCAACATCAAATTAATTAATACCCTTGACTCCTTATGATATATTAAGGCATGAAGCGAAACAATTGGTCTGTGCAAGGAACTGCATATAATTTATAACATTATTAAAACTTTGAGAGAATTGAGCAAACAGGAAAATCTGTTTTTTTTCCTAAGCCAGTTTTTTCTGACAGTTTGTTTCAGTGAACTGGTTCAGATAACTGATTCAATTTTGTTTACATAAACATGCAATGACATCACATATAGACAAATAAATGACCAAAGCACTCGACATTGATGTGAAATGTAAATGTTTTATATGTCTAAACCATATAAAAGTAATAAAGTAGTCTTCATCGGCTTACCTAAACAATGAGAACCAAAATAAATGAATAAAGTTTAAATTGAGAAACTTGTAGATCTGAGCTGCTTGAGTTGTGAACTGTTTCAGACTGATTCAGTCCTACTTTAAAGAACTGGTTTAAAAGAGTGATTTGTTTGTGAACCGATCATCACTCCAGACTGTTTGCTTTAGGCTTTGCATTACATGATAATGCTGTAAGTAATGTTCAGTTTATTAGGTGCCTTTTTCACACTTTTTGGGAGGGTGGTAGCCATTTACTTGCATTTTATGAATCACCAAAAGACACAGATTTTAGCAGAAAATCACCTGAAAATATGCTTAATAACACTTTATGTTTTATATTTTATACTTTATTTTATTTTTTATACTTTGTACACTTCTTCTTTATATATTTTTATATATATATATATATATATATATATATATATATATATATATATATATATATATTTTTTTTTTTTTTTTTTTTTTTCTATTCCGATGCTGGACGGTTGTAAAAAACATTTCACTGCATGTCGTACCATGTATGTATGTGTATATGACAAATAAAATTTGAATTTGATTTAAGTCACCTTAACTTCGGGTGGAGTAAATTAGCAACACGTTTATTTTTTGGTGTTGTAATATTTCAGTTTATTTGTCTGCAGTGATCCAGTTTGGTTTTGTGACTCTGTTTGTGGCGTCCTTCCCATTGGCTCCTCTCCTGGCTCTGTTTAACAACCTGTGTGAAATCCGCGTGGACGCCTGGAAGATCACGACTCAGTTTCGGCGGGTCGTTCCAGAAAAGGCCCAGGACATCGGCGCCTGGCAGCCCATCCTGCAGGGGGTGGCGATTCTAGCGGTGGCCACAAACGTAGGTTGAGAGGAAGTTGTTGCTTTGGCATCTTGTGTAAATGAGCTCACGTTCTGGTTTTTTCCCCTTCAGGCTGCCATCATTGCCTTCACCTCTGACATGATCCCTCGGCTGGTTTACTACTGGGCGCTTTCTGTCAGTCCTTATTCAGATGGCTCTTACCACACGATGACAGGCTTCATCAACAGCTCGCTGTCCGTCTTCGACATTGACCACTTCAATTCTAACAGCAGACCGGAGGAAAGCATCAAGCCATACTGGTTCAGAAACATTACTACATGCAGGTAAGCTTGTAAAACATAACCAGCTTTTAACTGCAATAAAATGCTCAATTATTATGCTAAATTGCTTATTCTTTTATAAGCTTGTCTCTCTTCAAGCTGTCTTCTGCATGTTTATTAGGGAATGAATTGGTTATTTGGGATTTAATAAACAACATGGTAATTTAGAAAAGTGAAAAAAAAAAAATATATATATATATATATATATATATATATATATATATATATATATATATATATATATATATATAATTTTTTTTTGTATAAAAAATATTTTATAAATATTTTTAAATATTTTTTTATTTTATTTATTTATTAAACAAAACTGCATTGTTCAAGTTCAGTTGTTGTTCTTTAACTGTGACTGTGGATATATATTATACGACTCTTCTTATGTTCTCAGATATCGTGATTTCAGGAATCCTCCCAGTCATACCAATCAATATGAGCACAACATATATTATTGGCACGTTATTGCTGCCAAACTGGCTTTTATGATTGTGGTTGAAGTAAGTTACTAGATGTGATATACAACTAATGATATCTTAATACATCTGTTATATTTATCTGTTATAAATATGTGTTTTTTCTTCTTCTCACAGCACATTGTTTATTTCACCAAGTTCATGCTGTCTTACATGATCCCGGATGTGCCGGAAGCTCTGAAGGAGCAGATCAAAAGAGAGCGTTACCTGACGAGGTCATCCTGCATGAAACCAACATCAAACAGTTTAAGGAGCTCATGAAACCTGTCACTGATAATCTGCTACTCGAGATTGAAGAACCAGAGTTGGATCTGAAACTGTGAAGCCTTAAAATGCCAACTCACACCTGAAACGACATCCGTCGCCTGAACCACAGCCCATATCAGACTTAAACCTCAAACACAACCGAGAATGTTTGCATATTCATTTTCATTTTAGCAGCCACTGATGGTGTCTGAATGAGGATATTCACTTGCTGCAGAGAAAACGGGAGCAGGATGTTTAACCACTAAGTTTAATATTTTCAGAAATTGCTCTTTATGGGATATAAGCTTCAGTTTGTTGTGGATGGCCACTAAAAATCTACAGGCTCTGACAATCTGTTCAATGCATATTGTTAAATATTATATATTATCAAAACCAGATAAACCACTTTTTATTGAACTATTGTGCATAATCTGGTAAAACGATTAAAGATATTTTTATTATAAGTATTATGCTGACAAATAATTTTTTGTGGAGTTTATATAAAACAAGCAGAGCACTTAATTAGTTTTTAATCAACCTATACTAACAAAAAATGTAACCATGTTTTTTGGACAATCATGTACTATGGTATTTGTTTAGCTGAATGTGGTGTTTATAATTAAGGTTTATTGTGGTAATAAGGTATTACTTTGGATAGTATCATTGTACCATGGTACAGTTGCACATAATAATATGAGCATAAGATGCCATAAATTAAGTTTTTTATTAATATTGTTTTGGGTCAGCTGACATCATGCTCTGTATGTTTGTGAATATTACCAGTGTTTTTTTTTTTTTACCAATTTGTAAAATACAATGTTTACATATACAAGTACATGTTATTTGCACATATCGACCTCAACATTTTTATATAAAACAATAAATATTTGATGATGTACATGATGTTTACATAATTTCAGGAAACATGCATTATTTTAAATAATTTGCTATCTATCTGTATTACTTGCTACTTACCACAGTAAACGTAAAATACAAGCTTTTCATTTTGTCTTAAGGTTTTAGTAATTTGATCATTTCGTCTTTTTTAGGATTTTATAATCTATAGTCTATATAATCATATTGATTGGTGTTTCCGTTTTAGTTATTTTAGTACATCAGGTTAAACTAAATAAAAACTGGAGTTAAATAAAGTACACTTGCATGTTTAGAAGAACTGCATCTTTCCGCTCTGGGACATTTTATTTCTGTGCCTCGGCGCATGTGTGACGTCATCGGGGCGCGTCGCAGTGCCGTTTGCTTCTCAGGCAGTCCTCGTGTGTTGTTTTGTCGTCCTAAATATATACTAATAAACCATGAGTTCTCAAATAACGTGTGTCGGATGGGTGAAGCACGGAGTCGCTAAAGAAACACCGGATAAAGTGAGTTTGTCACGTGATTGTGTTTATACCGCATGTTTCTGTGAAATCGCACACGTGTCTGGGTTTTAACTGGAGTTAAATAATCGTTACAGGTTGAGTTGAACAAAGAGGAGCTACAACGTATCATATCGGAGGCTAAAGAGGAGCTAGGGTGAGATTTTAATCGCTTAGTACTGTTTCATAACGAGTTCAAACTCGTTACATTTCAAAGATTTTTGCCAGTAAAAACAGTAATATATCCGAATGAAATCTGCCCACCTAGCGTTATGATGTCTATAGGTTAATTTTATTAAACTTTCACATTTCTCCAGTGATCCCGGTGGTGAGGAGGAGGAGGAGGTTGATGAAGGTGTGGTCAGTGGTCTAGATGTCAGTGAAGAGGCATCAGCTGTTCCGTCTCTGCTACTGAAGAAATAAAAGAGGAAGAGGATGAGCTTGCAGAGTACGGGCTGGAAAACTATGATGAAGAAGACATCGGTATGTCATACCTGCTTAATTGATCTGGCTTCAAATTATGACGTGTTTACTTTTATTAATAAATACTTTGCAAAAAGTGTAAGTCACTCATTACTCTCAACCAATGGGGTGAGATTAGGGCGGGCTTGTCTGTATGCCTGACCAATAGAATGCAGCAGCCTCATCATTTATTTATTTATTATTTTTAAGACTTAATGCCTTTTTTTACAAAAGCGTATAGCGAGTTCTAAAATGACATATTTAAAAATGAATTGTGTAAATATAGAAACAGTATATTGCGTTTATCGCTGCTCTTCATGTGAGTGGGCGGAGCTTTGGGTTGCTGAGACCCTCTCATTGGTGGAATTTTTATTACAGGGTAATGCAGTATATCACCAGGGTTTCCATTGTGAAGCATTGCTATTTAAAAATAAATAAGCAGAAATAATATGAGCTGATGGATTTAACAAAAGCATATGCAACTGATTAACAGTCTCTGAGCTCACAGTAGAGTTGTGTTTAACAGGTTTGACCAAGGGAGAAAATAAATGGTATTTTACTACCAGAACCTGATTGTTACTCTCTGTAATTGACAGAAAGAGTGTGAGAAGAAAACCGGTTTGATATTTGTTGATGATCAAGAGGCAGGCATTCACTTTTTGTTTTTTTAGCTACGTCAAATCTTGGAGACAGTCTGGCGGGACTGACAGTGTTTGGCACCAATGAAGAGGATCCATACATCACCATCAAAGACACCGTAAGACTCGCTAAACACATTCAACTTGAAATATATAACATTTTATAGTTTATCTGATGGATGTGAGCTGTGTTTTGTAGGACCAGTACGAGCGGGAGGATTTTCAGATTAAATCCACAGATAACCTGATTCTAGCTGGACGGGCTGAGAAAGACTGCTGTAACCTGGAGGTTTACGGTAAGCGGTGTTATTGAGATACTCTATTATTATCTGGATCGAAAGGCTCGTCTGATTTTGAATGCTTGTTTTGTCAGTGTTTAACTCCCAGGAAGACTCTCTGTATGTGCATCATGACATCCTGCTCCCTGCGTATCCGCTCTGTGTGGAGTGGCTGAACTTTGACCCCAATCCAGAGGAAGGACAAGGTGAACATTTGAATTTCACTCATCAGATATGTATGTAAATATTTTGTGTAGTAGGAAATTTGCTTAAGAGGATACAGAAAGTGGAGAAGCCGATTTTCAAAGTGAAAGCATCGTGCTGCGACATAATCTTAATAGACCGATATTGATTTCTGTGATAGCCAATATATAAAATCACATGATTATTTGTTGAAATTGAGATTTATTTTAAAGAATCATTGCTAAATTCTAAATAAATAATTAGAAAATTAATTATAAAATATAATTAGGACTTTTAAAAAAATCTGTACAATGGGAAGATGTATACTTTTGATCCTGTTACTAATAATAGGAAGTGCTGAAAGTGCTGTCAAAATAAAAGTGTCTGACTTATCGGCCAATGCCAAAAAGATGAACATTTACATTTTTAAATTACATTTTAGATTTATTTTTGATAATAAAAATATTTTTGAAAATATTTGATTAGTCTGAATTTTTTTTGTTTTGTAATTTCATATTATTATTATTATTATTATTATTATTAATAATTATTAATTAAATGAAACTACAAAAAGACAGTTGCTTTAAATAAAATGATCACTAAAATAAAATGTGCTGCAGAATTACGATGTGGTGGCGCCGTGGGGAACATGGCGCCGTGATAGATGTCTGGGATCTGGATGTGGTGGACTGTTTGGAGCCGGCCTTCTCACTCGGCAGCAAAAATCGCCGGAGTCTGATGAGTGTTTCTGCTGGAAGAAGAAAAATAAGAAGGTGCCTGTTTGTAAATTTTTTTTGTCTTGTCATTAACGTGTTGAGTTAGGTGTTAGTTCTGAATGCCGCACAGTGTCATGATGTTGGATGTCAGCGTGATTTCTCGGCTCAGAAGTGTTATGTGTCTGTGTTTTGAAGGCGGCCGGGTCCGTCAACGGACACACGGATGCTGTGCTGGATCTGTCCTGGAACAGACTGGTCAGGTGAGACCGCTGAGCGTTTTCTTTCTGCCATCGCCGGAGTCTGATGAGTGTTTCTGCTGCAGGAATGTTCTAGCGAGCGCGTCTGCGGATGAGTCGGTGATCCTGTGGGATATGGAGAAGGGAAAACCAGCGGCGACCCTCAAGAAACACACAGATAAGGTACTGATTGAAGAGGGCTCTTCTGCTCAGGGTTGCGTTTAATTGATCATAAATACAGAAAAGTTGTGATTTTTATTTTTTACTGTTTTCTAGGTGCATATGTATATATATAATTAATTAATTTTGCAGGTTCAGACGCTGAAGTTTCACCCGTTTGAGGCTCAAACTCTCATCAGCGGATCATATGACAAGTAGGTCATGATGTAGAAATGGCTCGACCAATCAGAGCGCAGCACAGCTGAGCCTGACCAATCAGAGCGCTGTGTGTCACAGGTCTGCGATCCTGTACGACTGCCGCAGTCCAGACGACAGCCATCGGATCTGGCGCTTTAGTGGACAGGTGGAGCGCCTCGTTTGGGATCACTTCACTCCGTGTCACTTCCTGGTGAGCAGACGAGTCTTCACTTTGAGATTTACTTTGAACTCTGACCTGGAATAATGAGAGATGTGTATTGCAGGCGAGTACAGAGGACGGCTTCATTTATTGTCTGGATGCTCGTTCGGATAAACCTGTGTTTACACTCAGAGCTCACGATGGAGAAGTTTCAGGTCAGTCGCAATCGCATTAACATTCATTACTTGGGAATAAAAAGGTTACTTCAATTAAGTGCCAAGCTAACGTTTGTCATCATTATTTAGCTGAACTTGAAGAGCTACGATGGCTCAAAACTAAAATTAAAATAAATAAATAAATGCAACAAATTATATATGTGACATAAAATAACAATTGCTTAAATGACTTAAAATGAAAAAATAAATCATAGAAACTATAATCAAACAATTCATAATAAAATTGTGAAAGTTACATTCAGCTAGTTTCCATGGCAAAATGTTTGTTTCTTTTAACTTGAAATAACTAAAACTGAAATACAAAAACATTTATGTAAAAATAACAGACATGACATTAACAAAATTTAAATATTTGAAACATAAAATCCATTTCCAACATATAATAGTATATCAATTACATACTAAAATAACTTTTAAGATTTATTAGATTAAGACTAAACTATTAAGATTAAATTTTTAGATTTATATTTTTTATAAAAAAAATTCTCAGTTACAAAAAATGTAATATGTAGTAGTAAAATAACAACAAAAAACATGTTTATGAAGAAAAAAAAGTCAGCTTATATCAGCTTATTTTGTTTCATTTCAATTTATCATTTGTTTTAGTTGTAGTTGAGGGAAAAAACATGAATATTTAAAATGACAAGCTGCAAAAAAATGACCAAAACTTAAACTGAAATGTGTATCAGTAGTGCTGTGTCTGATTATAATAGCCGTGGCGGTGTTTTCTCAGGGATGGATCTGAGCAGTCAGGTCCGCGGCTGTCTGGTGACGTCTTCAGCGGATAAACACGTGAAGGTCTGGGACATCATGGGAGACAAACCCAGCCTGATCCACTCCAGAGACATGAAGATGGTGCGTATCTGACACGCCAGCGTCTCTCTAGTGAAGCTGTATGACACGACTCTGTCTCTCTGTCAGGGTGTTTTGTTCTGCGGCTCCTGTTGTCCAGATCTGCCGTTCGTCTATGCGTTTGGAGGACAGAAGGACGGGCTGCGGCGTCTGGGACATTAGTGGCGTCGCTGCAGGTCAGAATCTTAGCGCGTCGTCCAGGATCTGTGTGGGTTTATGGTTTCTTAACTGTAATCTGTTTTATTTCCAGTCGCTGAGGCTTTTGGCAGCCGGGAACGCGTTTGGTGGCGAATACAGTATCCGGAGCATCGAAGCGGTGTCATGGATGTCTCGTAAAACACCGGCATAACCTGAGGCTAAATCATTGACACACAGAAGACCAGAAGAAGAATGGAGCAGTGCTTGGAGTGAATAACATGAACAGCGTCTGTCAATGTGCAGAACAGATTTATCTTCTGAAAAGATATCAGAACTTTGCTGTCTTTGACAAATGTTTGAAGCCGCTTTCCTTTGAGGGAATCTTAAGGATGATTGAAATTTCTCTCCATATTCTTCATATTTCTTCTTCTTAGGAAGTGTATAAATAATTATGGTAATTTCCAATATAAAACTATGGAATCTAAGACATTCGTCTTATTCTGTATTTCAAAATTTTCTGTCACTGTTTAAAAACAAATTGCTTTAATGCTTTCTCAAATGGTTATTGAATAAAGCGATCTCTATTGTGGGGATTCGCTGCCCTCCAGTGGCGTATTACGGTACTGCTGGCTTTTAAGGTTTTTTTTTTTTTTGCTCTTGAAGTTTTATTTCAGATTTTTTTAATGATAAATAATTGGCTACGTCATTTTATCCAAAAAAAAATATTTTTATGCATTTTATTTTTTCATAATAAATAAAGCGATCTCTGTTTCATTGCCCTCCAGGGTCGTATTGCGGTACGCTTATTTTCCCGTAAATTTTAATTCTTCACGATTTGCCCTTTTTGAATTAAAACGATCTCAATGTGGCGGTGTTCCGCTGCCCTCCAGTGGCGTATTGTGGTACTGCTGGCGTTGATCCGTTGATACATTTTTTTTGCTCCGTTAAAATCCTCTCTTTTGTAAATGTTAGTAAAATATGCTTGAGGATTGTATTTTATTGTAATGATTACATTTTATTTTATCCCTGATTTTATTTGACCCTTTTGAATAAAATGATTTCGATCGCGGTGTTCCGCTGCCCTCCAGTGGCGTATTACGGTACTGCTGGAGTTGATTTTTGTTTTTTACCCCTTTAAAATATTCTTTCACTAATAGGCTTTGATATTTAAATTTATTTTAATGATTCATTGTTTATTTTGTTTTATTTGAGCCTTTTTTCTAAAACGATCTCAATGGTAGTGCCCTCCAGTGGCGTATTACGGGTACAGCTGGCTTTTAAGTTTTTTTGTTAGTTTTTTTTGCTCTTATAAAATTATTTCAGAACTTTTAATAAATAAATGGCTACATAATTTTATATTTTATCTAAAAAAAAAAAAATCAGTTTTTCATAATGAATAAAGCGATCTCTGTTGCGGTGTTTCACTGCCCTTCAGTGGCGTATTATGGTACTGCTGGAGTTTATATTTATTTTTTGCCCTTTTAAAATATTCTTTTATAAACGTCAATAAAACTAATAGGCTTCAATAATGACATTTATTTTAAAGATTTGGTTTTTATTTCAATCATGATTTTATTTGACCCTTTTGAATAAAACGATCTCAATCGCGGTGTTTCACTGCCCTCCAGTGGCGTATTGTGGTACTGCTGGAGTTGATTTTTGTTTTTTGGCCCTTTAAAATATTCTTTCATTAACATCAATAAAACTAATAGGCTTCAATATTGTCATTTATTTTAATGATTATATTTTTATCTATGGTTTTGAGCCTTTTTTGACAAAACGATCTCAATGGTAGTGCCCTCCAGTGGTGTATTACGGTACAGCTGGCTTTTAAGTTTTTTTGTTAGTTTTTTTTTGCTCTTATAAAATTTTATTTCAGAACTTTTAATGATTAATAAATGGCTACATCATTTTATATTTTATCCTAAAAAACAAAAAAGAAATCTATTTTTTCATAATGAATAAAGCGATCTCTGTTGCGGTGTTTCACTGCCCTCCAGTGGCGTATTACGGTACTGCTGGAGTTGATTTTTATTTTTTGCCCCTTTAAAATATTCTTTCATTAACATCAATAAAACTAATAGGCTTCAATATTGACATTTATTTTAATGATTCAATTTTTATCCATGGTTTTGAGCCTTTTTTTTCTAAAACGATCTCAATGATAGTGCCCTCCAGTGGCGTATTACGGTACAGCTGGCTTTTAAGTTTTTTTGTTAGTTGTTTTTTTGCTCTTATAAAATTTTATTTCAAAACTTTTAATGATAAATAAATGGCTACATCATTTTATATTTTATCCTAAAAAAAAAGAAATCTATTTTTTCATAATAAATAAAGCGATCTCTGTTGCGGTGTTTCACTGCCCTCCAGTGGCGTATTATGGTACTGCTGGAGTTTATATTTATTTTTTGCCCTTTAAAATATTCTTTCATGAACGTCAATAAAACTAATAGGCTTCAATATTCAAATTTATTTTAATGATTAATTTTCTCATTTTTGTTTGAGCCTTTTGTACAAAACTATCTCAATGCCGGTGTCCTCCAGTGGCGTATTGTACAGCTGGCGTTGATACGTTGATATATTTTTTTGCCCCGATAAATATTATCTTTTGTAAATGTTAGTAAAATGCGCTTGAAGATTGTATTTTATCGTTATGATTCAATTTTATTTTATCCATGATTTTATTTGACCCTTTTGAATAAAACGATCTCAATGGTAGTGCCTCTAGTGGCGTATTACGGTACAGCTGGCTTAAGTTTTTTTTTTTTTTTGTATTTTAGAACTTTTAATGATAAATAATTGGCTACATCATTTTATATTTTATCATAAAATAAATATTTTTTTTTCATAATGAATAAAACGATCTCTGTTGCGGTGTTTCGCTGCCCTCCAGTGGCGTATTGTGGTATTGCTGGCGTTGATAAGTTTATTTGTTGCCCTTTTAAAATATTATCTTTTTTAAATGTCAGTAAAATATACTTGGAGTTTGTATTTTATCGTAATGATTAAATTTTATTTTATCCATGATTTTATTTGACCATTTTGAATGAAACGATGCTCTCCAGTGGCGTACTGTGGTACTGCTGAAATTTATTTTTATTTTTTGCCCCTTTAAAACATTCTTTCATAAAAGTCAATAAAACTAATAGACTTCAATTTTGACATTTATTTTAATGATTCCTTTTTTTATTTTATCCATGGTTTTATTTGAACCTTTTGTATAAAACGATCTCTATGGCGAAGTTTCGTTCCCCTCCAGTGGTTTTCATAAATGTTAGTGAAAGGCTTTGTGATTTATTTGATTGCTCTCTGGTTGTCCATTTAATATAGTTAGGTTGGGAAATTGGAAACTAAATATTTAGGACGCTAGAGGGCGCTCAATGTAATAATGATACCACATTAACGAAACAAATATTTTACTTTTACATATACAAAAGGTTTAACGCTTCCTCCTGGGCTGCGAGGTGCCCATTTATTTTATATATAAATAATTGTATTATTAATAAAAAATATATATGTTTATTTTCTATTCAATAAAGCAGTGGGGCCTGAAGGGCCACAGGCGTGGATTGTTTCTTACCCGGAAGAATATTTATGTAGCGCACTGTCTGTAATAGTTCCGCTAGAGGGCGCTCTAAAGTTCAAAAAGCGAATTCCTCGTTAAAGTACGTTAAAAATCAAGGCATATTTTGAGACGAATTTTAAGACAGTTCGGGTTATAACAACAGAACTAAACAAAACACACAACAAAGATATAGAAAAAATATGGATTTTTAAAAAATATAGTCCGAGGACGTTGCAAAACATGTCTTTGTTGAGCCGCTATGTCCTTTAACTTCCGTTTCCCTTCTACTGATACAGTTCTGTTGCAGAAAGCATGGCGTCGGGTCACATCGGCAGGCTGGCTAGCCTGTTTATTCGTGTTAACACCAGCAAAAATATACAATTTAGAGGTGAGCTCTCATAATGAAAAAATAATGAATACTCACATTTGGTTATAAATAATATGAATTTGTACTCATAACTACTGTAAATATGTTGCAAACGTCGCCTGGGTGTAGCACTGTGGTGTACTGTATAACCTACAAACTTGAGACCTCATGAATGAAAATGATTTTGCGCCGTTTTGGTCTGTATTTGCTTTGACTTTAAATGTGTTGTTTTCAATTTCAGCCGGAACTTTTCTGTCGTCTTGCAACAAATCTACTATCAGAGGTGCATCCTTGAACGATAACAAGTCAGTGTTTCCAATACATAATGTCTTCATATGTGCACTCTAAATTGTTCACTTTACCCTTATCAGATAAAGTGTCATTGTATCTGCTTGTTTATCTAAAATGTATCGTTTTAATTTCAGTGATGTGGAAATCGCAGTGACATCTGATGGAAACACAATAGTGTGTTATCATCCGACAGAAGACGTACCCTATGAGCTCACACAGGTGTGTGTGGTGGTTTGTGAAAGTACAGAAGACTGATTTGTGGAGATGTTGTGCATAAGTGCTTGTGTTTTTTATTTGTTTGTTGTAGCCGATTGTCAGGCCAGACGCTATCAGTGATCATGCAGAAACCCATGAGCAGGTGCTCAAAGCCAGACTCGGTAAAGACGTTTTAAATAACAAACAGGCCCCGACTATAGAGGAGCTCAGTAAGATGTTTTACACCACCAAACACCGCTGGTACCCCGTCGGACAGTGAGTTTGCTCTCTCTGCTTGACAAAAACTACATAGTCTGCATGGTTTCAGTTGAATGAACTGGTTTGTGCTTCTGTTTTCACTACAGGTATCACACCAGACGCAGAAACCCAAATCCACCCAAAGACAGATAGATGCTTTTTCTCTCCTCTCTAATGTTCCTTATGTATTGCTTCACATTAAATAAACCCTTCATTCATCTATCGGTTTAATGTATTGTTTACTATAATTTTATTTGTTATCACTCATAATAAACATAAATCTTAAAAAATATTGAAAGGAAAATTCAACTTTCATTAAAAAAAGGCTGCCAACACAACTTTATCATTTTTATCTGGTTTAAATTAATGAAAACTACAAATGAGATGCACTAAACCAATTAAGAAATATTTAAAAAACAAATAATGGATAACAAAACATAAAATATCACATATGATAAAAAAAACATATATAAGCTCTCATGAGATAATTTTAATTATCAAAATTGATATGTTGAATTTTCTCAAAAGATGACATATGTACATAAATGTTTTACTTTTTGCATAGAATTAAGTCATTAATTTGGTTCAAACTTGTATTAAAAACAAACGTAAAAAGAGATTTTATATATATATATATATATATATATATATATATATATATATATATATATATAATGGAACTGAATTATAAATAGGTTAAAGTGTTTATACAGTATTTTAAACGATTAGAAATGCGTACACACAAAATAGTAAGCACTCAGTGGATAAACTACATTTCCCAGAAAGCCTAATCGGAACAGATGATGACGTTTTTCTACCGGAAGACTTGCGCGCATGCGCTGTCAACCTCAACGCGAGGAGCAGGGACCGGGCCACGGCGCAAGCAGCATTAATAAAACGAGATGGCTGGATTGCCCCCGCAGGATTATTAAGGTATAATTCTCATAATGTTTGTCTTGTGAGTTTCGTTGGGGTATTTGTGTGTGCTGCAAAAGCAAAGCGTTAAAAATGAAAGAAATCGGCACGTGCTGCTGCTACTGGCCCGAGCTGCAGTAGGAGGCTCCCGCGCGCTCACTGTTTCAAACATGCATAAAATATATGGGAATAGACTTCACAGAAAGAGAGACAAAGCGGAGTAGTATAAGAGCTTTCGCGATTGTAAGCGTGCAGCGATGAACGTCTGTCAGCTGAGAGACTCTGGGTGTGTTTGCAGATGCGGGTCTCGCGCTCCAGTCTGGGAAACACTGGAAATGTGTGCATGTGTTAGCAGAATACTCCGTGCAAGGAGAGTTTGCACGCAAATAGAAAATTAATTGTACTGTTCAGAAATAGTGTGTGTCCTTAAGAAGTTGGTGAATTTTAAGTACACGGATTCACTACTGTTTGCTGTTTGTGTCTACACGATTCTCATCTTGCATTGCAGAATTTTAATTGTCAGCAAGTCTGATCCATACCGCAGCTTTTTCTGGCCAAAAATCGCCTACTTAGACAGGAGAAGACAGTTAAACAAGCCAATCACAGTTTACTTTTACAGTCATGTGCCATTTTAGGCGTTGATTTATTTTTAATGCAATACAACATAAATTAATTTACATCAGTCTAGTGTTGTCAGTAATAGACTAGAGTGAATCAAATATTTGGTGTCACAAACCATAACAGGAATCTCCATGAATTATGGAAAGTATACATAATGTCTTTACAAAAATGGGCACACTTTTTGTGTGGGTTTCATGGGCACACTTTATCAAAAGTATTCAATGCTGCTCATACAACTGAAACCAAAGAAAGATCATAGGTTGCATTACGTTTATTTTCATGCATTCAGCAGATGCTTTTATATGAAGCAATTCAGTTCATCACAAACCCATGACCTTTGTAAAAAAAAAAAATAATTAATTAAAAATTAATAGCACTTCATGGACAAACTTTATTGCGTGTGTGTGTTTTGTCAGGAGACACAGCGCTTGTTGGCCGAGCCTGTGCCTGGAATTAAAGCGGAGCCCGATGAGGGAAACGCTCGTTATTTCCATGTGGTGATCGCTGGGCCACAGGATTCGCCCTTTGAGGGGGGGACTTTCAAACTGGAGCTGTTCCTTCCAGAAGAGTATCCCATGGCTGCTCCCAAGGTCCGATTCATGACCAAAATCTACCATCCTAATGTGGATAAACTGGGCAGGATCTGCCTGGACATCCTGAAAGGTGATTGTAGAGTTTGTAAACCCAGAAATATGAAGAAGTCTGAATTGTCTATTGTAGTTTAAGTTGCATGTGTGTTTCATCTTTCATGTGTTTCAGGATTTTGTAGTGCATATAATATGATACAGTGAGAAAATCGAGGAGAAACTCAAATTGAGCAAATAAAATGCAGTCAGGTGCCGATGCTGATACTTGGACAAAAAGTTTTTGATTCAGATTTTTGTAATTTTAAATAATCAAGATTTTTTTTATATTAGATACATAAAATAATCAGTCAGCACTTTGTATCTCCAATAATTTGTCTAAGCATGATTATATTTACATGATCAGAACATGAAATGCAATGCAATCCAGTGATGATTGATTGAGGATAGAAAAAATGCTTTCACGCCACTGAGGAACATTGAAAGAAAAGCTTCTGAAAACAAACATTCCTCAAAAGATCCTGAAAAAAGAGCCACAAAGAAAAATGTTTGCTTGATTAAAGCCAAAAGACACATAAAGCTGAACAGCAAAGTTTTGATTATGTTGATCATTTAGAGACCTCCATGTTTCAAATGCAATGCTGTAGGCTTCAATAGGTCTCATGGTCAAATGTCTGTCTCTACTCTCTTGTAGATAAATGGTCTCCAGCTCTTCAGATCCATTACAGTGCTGCTCTCTATCCAGGCTCTGCTAAGCGCTCCAAACCCTGATGACCCACTGGCTAATGATGTCGCTGAACAGTGGAAGAGCAACGAGGCTCAAGCCATTGAAACAGGTGAGACCTTCTCATCAGCACTAGCTAGGCTTTTTATGTCGTTTTGTAATTACTTTTGAAGAAATGTGTGTATAATTATTGTTATTACAAGGGGTGTAATGATTCGCATATTGTATATCGCACATTTCACAATCTTAAGTGATCATCCTTATGCTTGTTAGTGGGGACTTGAGTGAGCAGAGCCTGTGAGTGTCAATATTTAGTATTATTTATTTGGAATGCAGTTGTCAAAGGAATGATGTGACTTCCTCATCTTCAGCTGGGATGTTCCTGTGACAAAGAAAGCAGCACAGTGTGCGTCAGTAAAAATGGCACTTAAAAAAAATTATTTAAAAAACATTATTAACCCTAACCCTAAAAAGAAAAATCATGTTAGTTTTTACATATTAGCATATGTTAAAAAAGTAATATAAAATGTATATTTATTTGTAATAGTTATGCTAGCAACAATAAAAAGACATTTATGACATTAAAACAGTGAAATCTGCTGATGGACGTCGTGTGCTGCGTCCATGGTCACAGAAACATCCCAGCTGAAGATAATGAGGAACATAAAATATAGCACACACATGCTCTGCTCAAAATAAGTTTTTATGTACATAATAAAATAAAATGTGTACATTTATTATGTGTATATATAGAGACACGCATATATTTAGAAAAAAATTATATGTATATCTTTATATTTAAAATATTTAAAAAAAATCTTTAACATTTTTCCTGTTTTTTTACGTTTCATATTTTATAATATTTAACCAAATCAAGTCAATATGATCTTAATTAATGTTCTGGAGGGTGTTTTTCCTCTCTCATGCAGCCCGAACATGGACCAGGCTTTATGCTGGCAACAATATTGAAGTTTAGACAAAGGAAACGGTGGCATCACATAAGAGAAGTGGAACAATCTCCTCCTGTCTTCTTTTGCATTTAAAGGACACTTTCTCAGACAAATTAAAACAGCAAGCGAAAAAAATACGATTCAAAAGCAACTACTGCAGCCCTTTGGGTGAGTGTCGGTGTGTTCCTGGTCAGAGCTAATGTTCGCTCCACTTTATGATCTCTCTGCTTCTGGGTTCGACCAGGAAATGATGTGTGGTGATGGCCTGGGGTTTCCCAGCATCCCTTGCGTGGTCACTACACTGGACCCTGTCAGAATGTGTAGTACAGTCTATTACAGTCACTAGCGCAGTGGATTTCACTGGAAACTGATTGTAGGCTCCATGCCCTGCATCCAAGTGGATGGTTCATTTTTGTTAGTTCATTTTTATGTTACGGGGTGTAGAGGGAGGGCCTGTTAAACATGGGATGCATATATGCTGCTTCTCGGTCAGGGATAAAATGATGTGAATTTTTTTTTTTTACTTTCCTGTGAAACTCTTCAGCTCATTAAATGCATGTGGTGAACCCGTCTATATCATTGCCTATCTGACAGAACCTGCTCTGACGTTGTTGTATTCCAAGCGAAACTTGTGTGAGTGTGCGTGTAAAGGTTTGTGTTTCGGCTGGAGTGGAATCTGTATGACTTGTCTGGGAAAATTAAATCTGTAAATGTTCAGTTTTAGTAAAAATATTTTTTGTTATGTTATTTGGCTCTTCATTTCTTTTTTTTACAGGTTTTTTACTTTATGGCAGGTTTTTGACTGGTTTAAATTTTAGCGCTGTACTTTATGCATTTCTAAATACAGACTCTTTTTCTCAAAATTCCACATTTCACAATTTTATTTTTTTCTTTAAAATAATAGTTTGCATCTCGCAATTTTATATCCTTCAATTGGCTTCTCAGTGTTGCAAGAAAAAGTCTGAATTTTGAAATGATATCTAAACTCAGAATTGCTAGAAAAGAAAAAGAATTTATATTAAGTCACAATTACCATTTTTATCCTCTGGTAAAAACAGGCTTCTAACAAGTGTAGCTTGAAGCCTCTCAGCAGATAACAAAAAAATAGCCTGTCAATTTCACGCTACTGAAAGGTATAAATACAAATAATGCAGGTGTTTAATCTCAGAGACCATTAATTATGCTTAAGCATGGCTGTATTTCCTTGCTAGTATGTTAATGCAAATAAAATAGAAAAGAATCTGCATAATCACATGAAGTGCATGCACTCAGCTACCCAAGAAAATATAGGCTTGATATATTTAGTTAAATACAAACCGAATTCCTTCATTTGAAATAAAAAGATTTAGGCTTTAAATTAAAAGTCAGTTCTCCTGTACAATATAGAAAAGGAGTTTTCCAGATCTCCAGTGTCGTCTTAGACTTTCACTGTATTTGAGCCACAGTGACCTCTGACAGAGCTTCAATGCTGGATTTATGAATCAAGCTGTCTGAGAACCGCAGGGACGGTTGCTCTGTTGTGTCTCTTATCTCACGTCGGTTCCTCATGACTCTGGTCTTTTACCGAACACACATTATATAACTGTCTGAATAGCAGTGCTACAGAGCTGCAAGTTATTTCTGTCTTCCACATTTCTCTGTCCTGTATGTTTGTGTGTGTCTGCAGGCCGTTTATAGGGATTGAGAGCAATCAAAACAATCTCTTGTTTCTGTTTTCTCGTATCTAAATGAGCCGTTTGTTATGTCTGCAGTGTCTGAATGGCTACCATTACTGCATTTCTAAAGACCTTGGGAGCATAGCATGTAATAATGTCAGAGTGTTTGTATATGGTCACGAAAAGAACTGATTACCGTTCACTATTTAGCACTGAGAGATGGTTATATCTGACCAATAAGCTTTCATATTCATTAAGAAGTTTCTGATTCTACAAAAAAAACGAGGTAACTCTCGTGCAGCTCAATAAATGTGAATTAAAAGTCACGTTCAGTGAGTAAGTGGCAGCTGTTGTTCCGATCAGATCCATGTAATCTCATTAAGGCCATGAACAGATTCACACTTCTCTGTTCTGTCTCAGAATCTGTTGAGCCAATGGCAAACATTTATTTCCATTGTGCTGTTGACTGGTTAATGTGATTATTGAGTTTGGCCCATGTTGAGTTGAAGTTGTATTCTACGTCAGCATGACACATGTTAGCACTAAGATAATGCAACAGATTTAGAGCATTTCTCACTAACCAGATGTCCGTAATTCACTCATTAAAGACAGAGCAACTGCAGGCATGTGTGGGGATCCCTGTCTAAATAAGTTTACTAAATCTGCCCAAGAACAATTCTCTATAATTTTATTGGTGCTAATAATATAGGACTAGATCCAGTAACTATTTTAAATGTGTAGGCTAAACCTACCTTGAAAATATTTTTCATTAGCATTTATCATTAAAACTGCCTCTAGTTTTACTCAAATGTGCTAATGACAGCTCTCTCCTAAACTCTTTCTTCATCATGTTTGCACAGTGATAGCAAAAAAAAAAAAAAATGTTGTCAGATTCTTTTCTTGTCAAAGTTAAGCAATGTCATCATAGTAATTCAATCAAATCAGTATCTATGCCAAAGTTCGGCATTCCAGGTTGTCCAGCATTAATGAAAACACAATTACTATGGTATTATTATTATTAGTATATATTATTTTAATATACATCTTTTTTACATTACATTAAATGCATTCGTGCACTGCAGTATATGTGTAACTACATATTTTCTTGGAACATATAAATAATCAACTAAATGTTGATAATAATCTAAAATATGTTCTGAAAAAGCTTTGTTTACATTTCTCATTAGTCAAATATCAAACTAGACGTTTGAGGATAAACGTTATCAGCTAATATGTATAACTATGTTTTTATTCATTTGCTCTGAAAACGTTAATAAAAACCAGAAACAGCTGACATTGAATAGACGTTCTATTATCGTTACTAGAAGAACGTTTATTTCATATGAATCTTGCCAGAAGGATTTCTGTTTGTGATTAATGGAGGTCTACCGTGAATTATCTAATACTCAAAGTATTACATATCTTGTGCAAACTTCTAATTTCTGTCTTAACATTAATTACAATTACAATCGTAAAAGATAAGACAAATTATGTCATAACTACCTGCAGTAGTTGTGACAGGAGGCCACGCAGTAATGCGGTAACGAATGAGTGTGAGAGCAGTTCACGGATCGGCCTGACGGAGGTCTCGAGCGCTGCTGCCGGTAATTAGAAATCCTACTACGACCAAGGTGTGGCTTATGCATATTAATTAGGGTGCGGTGACGTCGAGGAGTGGCCTTCCAATGGCGAACGCTGTTGAGTAATATATGCTGACGTTGCTTGGTAACCTTCCAATGCTGACGGTTCATCTCATGAATATTAAGTACTAAGCCGTCAACATACTAGCGTTAGTAATTTCGCACCCGGCCCACCACACACGTATATATATACCGGGAAAACGAGATATTTTGACCTGTGAATGGACAGCGGAATACAGAGTTGTCATTAGAGAATCGAATTTGCTGGACCTAACGCGGAGGAATGATTTAAGTTACATTTTATACCAACGCAAACCCGAAGGCTCGGTCCAGCCCGGTACTGGTCCGCCTCTCGCCGTCGGTGGTGACTCACGGAGCTCGGGCCGTTGACGGAGCATTGCTGACCGGTCGGATAAATCTACGGAAGGACCGACAGGATTTCAGCATGAAGTTCAAACCGAATCAGACACGGACGTACGACCGGGAAGGATTCAAGCGGCGTGCGGCGTGTCTGTGCTTCAAGAACGAACGGGAGGATGAGGTACGGAGATATTAACGTCGTTATCTAAACCAGACATGATGCTCGCATGATGAATCAGTGTATCAGCACGCACTGACACTTTCACCTGTGGCCTAACCAGAATATATGTGAGCATACAGATATTTGCAGAGGAAATATGTCTATATTGCTTATATAAGAGCTATCAATCAGGTTCTAGTATGCTGTCATGCAATGTCATCTAGTACATCAGTGCTGTGTTTCATCAGGGATGAATACCTAGATGCTTGAATTGATTGTGTGACTTGGAACTATGCAGTGCATTAGCATACAATACTGTACATACACAAAACAATTTATGCGTTATACAGACACACCAGACATAGTAGTGTTTACATCTGGAGTGCTGGAGAGAAGTGATCAGTTTGTTTTCGTTAAGTATTCTTAGAAAGTGAAGTTTTTGCAGCATGCACTGCTCATATCACTGCACAGTGTAATTTAGAGCACATCTGTTCGTTTAATTCTCATCCTGCACTGTAATCTCTGTCACACAACCCTGCGCTGGCCAAAGTCCCACTGATCCTCATTAGTCAAGTAAACCTGTTTCAGCTGCATAATAACTCATTAGAAAAGTGGATCAAACCTTTCGTTCACCATGTCTGTCTATCTGTCTTGTCATTGCACACATGTTCATCCCCTGACACTCTTGATGACTTGAAGGCACTTTAGACTATCGGTCACTGGGCCTCCGTAGTGCAGTTATGCAATAAAAGCACGTCAGACTGCAGCTCTCTGAAACTCCCCCTGTTTATGCATGTATACAGCTGCACCAGGTTCATTCACTTCTGACAAAGGACTGTCATGAAACGACATAAGATTGAACACCCAGTGACACCTTTTGGAATATTGCATTAAAAAACAGTTGCGATATTAACTCGTATTGTTTTTTTCTTGCTGTAAAGGTTTGTTGCTGAATGTCTTGTATCAGCCCCAAAGAGAGCTGCTTGTTATGAGTTGTTGTGTTTAATGTGTGATTTAATATGTATAGAGACAATAAAAGAGTGAATAAATAGAGTGCAGTCATCTTGTGGTAGACCAGTAAAGCCTTGAGTGTATCTTGTAAATAATTAATCACACCATAAACAACAGCGTTGATGCAAAAAAGTGAATTTTGTGTAAAAAGGAATAATTCATGCTGGAATGAAAATCTGATACAGATGAGTTTGGAGAAATAGCATTTCATCACTTGCTCATCAGTGAATCCTCAGCAGCAATTAGGTGCCATCAAAATGTCCAAACAGCTGATTAGAAACATCACAATAATCCTAACATCTCCAGTCCATCAGTTAACAACATCTTGTGAAGGGCAGAAACTGTGTGTTTATGAGTTTGCAAGTTCATAATGTTGCTTCCTCCAGCGACAAAGTCATCTGGTCTGAATCAGAAATATGCATCAAGCACTGTTTACAACCCAAAATAGTTCTGCACAAAATATGTGGTTGGATTTTGAGGTGAGGACAACAGGAGATGGACTTTTTCTTTGAAGGAAGCATTGTTATAAATTATGGACCCATTTGTTTTGTGAACAGAAATGATGGTTCGAAGTTAAAGCGTCTTAATGACAGATTTGTGTTTCTGAACACGCTCCATTTTGCTTTAGAAGACATTAATCGATAGACTGGAGTGGCATGGATTACCTGTGTATAATTGTGATGCTTTTATCAGCAGTTTGGACTGATGGCACCCATTCACTGCAGAGGATCCATTGATGAGCAAATGATGGAATGCTGATTTTCTCTAAATCTGATGAAGAAACAAGCTCAACTACATCTCGAATGGCCTGAAGGTGCCATTTACAGCAAATGTTCATTTTTGGGTGAAAGTTGATTCCTTTTAAGTGGCCGTTTTCAGAGGTTCCTGCTTTTCTATAATCCTTCCACTTCGCTGTATCCAAGTAACCGAAGAGAGAAGAATCTGAGTTGTTTGAGCTGTGTTGTGGTATTGCTGGTGTAAATCTGGGGTTGCTTCATATCCACTCTGTAGTCTGCACTCATGTCTGCTGATCTCAGAGCAGCTCCTAAATAGTCCTGGCACTACATGCCAACTAAAGACTGATCCACAGTCAGTGCATGTCTGTGTAAGTGAGGGGAACTCATTTGAAATGGCTGCCCTTTGTGTCGGAGTGAAAGAGGGTGAGCAGGGGGCAGAGGATCAGCGATCGCATGAGTCAAAATCCCTCCCATTCAGCGCACTTCATAGTCTCTGTCTCTCACCACAGTGGCGATCAGCGATGGCGAGACAGCGAGCGTGTTAGCAGAATTTAAACATCATCTTAGGGATCTCATACAAAAGCTCGCAGTTGTTGAAAACACATGACTATAAAATGCTACAGGTGTCTAAAGCTGTCTAATGTTGCACAATAATGGTTAAATTAATAATCATGATTGTTTTCATTAGAGGAATTTATTTTTGCGTTTCAAAAGAATTTTTGCGGTTCCATCTAAAGCATAAATTAAGAAAACATCAACACATGTGCAAGCTTATTTTTCTACATCATAGTTGATAGAGTAGATAGTTCACCCAAAAAAAGATTATTCGGTTTATTTACTCGCCCTCAAATTTTTTCAAACCTGTATTAATTTCTTTCTTTTGTTAAACACAAATTAGATATTTTGAAGAATGTGTGTAACCAAACTGTTGGTAACTAAATATAGCCAATGACTTTCATAATATGGAAAAAATACTGCGTAAGTAAATGCCCACAGAAGAACAGGTTTGAGAAAGTACATAATTATAATTTTCTTTTAATTATTTTTTGGGTAAATTATCAATTTAAGAGGCTTCCTAGAAATAATTACTAATATTAACTTCCTAAAATTCCTAATATTTATTTAAATAATTCCAAATGTTAATGTTTTCCTATAATAAGCAAAAAAAGCTAGCACAGAGCTAGTATATAACTGCATTTATTCTGCAACTATAATATAGCTGAGATTAATTTTTGGATATTGCATTTGATATAAGATACTGCATTTTTTTTTAAACTTATAATATCAAGACAAGCAAATACATTGATCACTGTTAAAATACAGAACGATTCAAAGCGGCTTCATGGTAATAACAAAAATCAATGATGCAGAGGACCAGTAAACATAAGACTAGTTCTAGGAAATCAGGACAAATGTCGGTGCCTTTTAGCATCATGTTTATTAATAAACACAGTTATGTTTTCCTAGAATCTGAGTTATTGTGAACATACAGCTGATTTAGAATAACTGACATGCCACTGCTAAAACAGTCACATGCATACACATTTAGGAAAAATTTCAGCCACACTTTTCACTGTAGTCACCTGACCTTTTATTAAGTGATGATGATTTTTTTTTTTTTTTTTTCTTGTCTGGGTCTATTTGTGGTGTGGTGGTTAAGGCTGGTTAGTTCAACTGAAATGCATTGGTATGTCCTTAAAAGGGCGCTTAACCTCAGGGTTGCTCAGGGTTTGTCCTTATAATAAGTTCATGGTGCTGTGCTGCGGTGACATTGGGTGAAAGTTACAGAAACCGGAAAAACTCTGGTCTTGTTTTGACAAAATAAGATTTATAAATATTTTCTTCTTCATCCTGATAGGAAAGACCGTGGTGAGTTTACATGTAAAAGAAATCATGTCAGATATGTTTGTGCATTTAAATCAGTGTGATACTTCCATGTCTTTGCTCTAGTGTTTAATCATTCTAGTTCTGACTGCTGGATTCTAGTGGCTGTGATTTCATTATATTAATTAGGCAAGGCAAAGTTATTTATTTTATTTTATTTATTTGTTAAACACCTGATGATTCATGTTTTGCACCCATTTTGTTTTAATAAGAAAGCATCTGTCAACATGAAATAACATTCAACATTTTCCCATTTTATTACAGCAATAATAAGAATTTCTGAACCAAATAATTGAATTATGTCCATCACAAATGCTAAAAAATAGATTTAGATTTTAAGCTGCCATTTAAGACTATAGAGAAGTGAAAAACGTATTATATATTATTTATTGTTATTTATTATGTATGATTGATTTATTATAATGGCGTATTAAAACAAATCAACTTTTGAATATATCATGCACTTACAACTTGTTGTGTGTGTGTGTGTGTGTGTGTGTGTAAATCTGTCCAGAATAACAGTTTTTTTACTCTTTTTTTTTTTTTTTACAGCCATGCAATAAGATACAAAACCCCTCAATTTTGAGTCCTGAGTTTATTTTGCCATAATAATCGGCTGACTCTACATTATCCTTCTTTTATTCTTGTTGTTTTGGGTCAATTATGATATGTATATGTTTTATTGATATTTGACAGGGTGGAATTATGGGACTGTAAATTACTGGTTGTGTTTGAGTGATTCTCAGACCTGTTTGTACAAGAGGTTTCATTGTCATGTACTTTTCTTCAACTGTATGGTGCAGTACTTCATCACACTGTGACAAGAACACAGTCTCATAGTTGTTTTGTAGACTGAGTGGTTGAAAATAAGCTCTATTGTATCTTAAGCTGATAGTCATGTGTGACCAGAACTGGACTAACGTGTTTCAAGACAGTTTTGGGTTAATTACATGTAAACTGAAGAGCTGAGTGTGAGTTTCAGCACACAACCATAAGGCGCCACATACATATTCAAATCCTGGATTGAAAGCTTTCTTTTGTGGTTTCTGTAACACAGACTCAGGCAGGATCTCTTTTAAGCAGGTGACCCGTTCCTCGCGGTCAGCTATGCATGCTGCACATCTTAAAAATAACCTCAGTCTGGCCTAGAACAAGGCAGGTGACAGCAAGTGTCATGAACTTGACAGACTCACGTGATGTCACAGTGCCACCATCAATCCCACAATCCTCTTAGTTCAGAACACACCTGAGGGCGATCGGCAGCTGGAGGATTAGCCAATCAGAGCGCAAGATCCGTCACAATTGCACTTCTGCTGTATCCATCTGTCAGAAGTCTCTTATACCAGGGTAGTTATTATTAGCTAAAACTATTAAACATGTTTAACTATTATCCGATTAAGCTCAAGAAAGCAATGCCAAAGTTGCTGTTTAATGTACCACCTTTACTTGTAATTAATGCTTTATGGCGTATACCCTTCTAATGCTCTGTAATATGATATTTTGTTTGCATTTTTTTTCTGAAAGGTTCTCAGACCAGGGATATTACTAACTAAAACTAAAACCATAAAAAGTTTAATTTAAATAAACTTAACTGAAATAAAAAAAACAACCTTTAGGCTTGTGTTCAACCCTTTCAATCAAGTAATTTGTGTCAAAAAATGACACGGTTTCTCCGTTTTCTAATCCCAATAAATGATTGCAAAGTGTGTTTTGAAGTATCTGTGAAAAATCACCAATAAATCACAACAATCCTATGCTATACCCACTGCCATTCATAAAGCCTACGGTGAAAAGTTCATCTTTTTAGGTTGTGATAAAAGCCTATTGCATGACTATGGGAAACATGTTTACAGTAAAGCACTTACAATGGAAACTTAGCAGGCGAGAAGCTTTAAAGCAGAAATTTTCTGAGACTCAATCAGTTCTGTGTTTTATTCTGCAGGTGTTGTTGGTAAGCAGCAGTGAAACCCTGATCAGTGGATTGTTCCTGGAGGAGGAATGGAGCCAGAGGAGGAGCCGTGTGGAGCTGCTGTGCGGGGAGTCTTTGAGGAGGTGCCACATTGTCTCTTAACAGAATTTCTAGCAGTCAGGATTTTACCAGAGTAATTTACATGACTTTGGACTGTTGTGGAATTGATCTCTATCTCTCTCTCTTTTTTCCCTCAGGCTGGAGTAAAGGGTAAATTGGGACGTTTGCTCAAGCGTGTTTGAGGTAAGGCTCTTTTCCTGCTCCTGATTGGACAGTTGAGACTCCTGAATGGATGTTTCATGAGATGAGGCGATTACAGTCCCTCATACTGAAAATGTTTTTTTTTCAACAACAGCAGAACCAGGACAGGAAACACCGGACGTATGTGTATGTGCTGACGGTCACAGAGAAGCGCTGGATGCCTGGGAGGATTCTGTCAATATTGAGTGAGTTTGTATTTGTACTACTGCTTTTTTGTGATGGGTATCACAAAGGTATTTAAGTCTCAGGGTCTCCTGATTGTTCGGCTGTTTCCTGGCGCATGTATATTACACACACAGACTTGTTTCATGATGTTAAGTCTATATTTTTAGGGCCAGTGTTTTTAAAGTTTAAATGATTTTACAATTTTAGTTAATTAATATATTTATTGGTAATAGAAATGAAAACAGGATGTCCAAAGCACAATTCAGATAACATACAACTGCCTTCTTATCCCTTTTTTTTTTTAATAAAAAAAAAATTCAGTTCAGTTCAATTTAATTTTATCTTTATAGCAAAACAAAAAAAATACAAAAAAAAAGACATTACATATTTATTGGCATTTTCATTCTTTCCTTGCTCAATAATTAAAATTTCTATGCAATTTATTTCTATTTTATAATTAAATTTAAAACCTAGAAATATTGCAAAAAAATGTGAATAAATATGGACATTTAAATAAAAACAACTCTATACATATATTTGTATATAGAACTACCTTCCACTCTCTCCTGCTCCCTAAAATTAAGCTTTAAATTGTAAATTTATTTTATTAGATTTAAAAAAATTTATTGAATTCATCTCATCTTTATTGCAAAATATTAAAGATAATAAAATGTAATTTAATTTAACTGCACTCCCATCCTGCTACTTCAGTTCAGTTGAACCTTATCTTTGCAAAAATATGAAGGATAACAAAAATCTCTAAAAGCTTATGTGCATTTATTTTAAAAGCCTTCCCATTCCACCCAAATTTAATTTTTCTTTTTCTTTTCTTTTATTCAATTATATTTATGAAAATGAGAAAATCTCAAAAAAATTATTACACATTATCTTTAAGTGCTGTCCTATCCTCCATTCAAAATGAAAATTGCAAAAACATGAAACATAACAAGAAAATGTATTTTACTTCAATTTTATTATCAATTTAATTTTATTTTATTTAATTCCATGTTAAAAAGGTAATAACAAAAGCACTATTGTATGATAATGATCCATATTTTAAGAAAGTTGTAAGACCCCACAATATATTTATTCATAATATTCTAATATTTACAGTATTTGCAGTGTATTTTGCTCATACTGCAGTATTTTCCCGTAGGCGGGCGTGAGTGGTTTCCTGTTGGCTGTGAGGCCATTAAGGTCCTGCAAAGCCACAAACCTGTTCACGCCCGAGTACCTGGGGCGTCTGCGGATCAGTCGCCCATCTACCACCAGCGGCAACCTGCTCCTGTCCCAGACATCACCCAGCACCCTAACACCACTCTTCAGCACTCCGGCATCAGCCACACGCGCCAGATAGGACACACACACACACACACACACACACGTACAACACAAATCAACACTCCTCTGTCTACATGAACCACCACACACATCTCCAGGGCCTTTATGACCCTCACATCACCTCTTAGGCACCTTTGGGGCGTTCTTTAGAGGGACAAACCAAAGTCGTGTGGGATTTCCGGTGAAAATGCCTTAACCATTTATTTTTGAAAGCCGGTTACTGTCGGCTGATCAGTTTTGTGTAATGGAATAATAATTATTGACCAGCTTTACAAACCTGTTACATGGAAGTGCGCTTCCATTATTCCTCCATTGCACTCACCCACAGAGCTCGACATTTCTGGGATTGTGATGTAGGGAATGTCAAATTCATTCCATGCGGCTTATTCAGCGTTTGACCGCTCTGAATTCAGTCCGTTAAGCGCTTTTGTGAGCCCAGACTTCCCTTTAAGACTCAGGCAGAGCCTTTAAAGCCCCCTTCACTGCTGCTCCTGAGCGGATAACTGGATTCCTGACAGCATCAGAGATTCAGGCGATGAGATTTCTGGGAATTAGCTGGTGAGCAGGAGGGTCGTTAGCTCATTTTATGCTTTGATTAAAACACAAATGTTTGTAAATATACTAAAAGACTGAAGATGACAAATGATATATGATGGTTTTTAACTAAAATGCAAATGTATTAATCTTTTCTGTTCTTACCTGGTTTCTTATGAGATCTTTCTTCTGGTGATTTTGAAAAGAACAGAACTGTAGATTTTGTGAGAGAAAAGAAAGATACTAACAGAGTAAATCTCATGGAACTGGTCAAGAACATGCACAGGTCATATTTCAGTACAAAAAAAAATGTATATATATAAATGAAAGATGAAGCAGCCTATTTATGACACATTTCATAATATTGTTATTACTATAGTGCACAGATAATTATGTATTATTTAAACTATATTTGTATTTATATATTGTGGTATTCGTTTTACTACCCTTAATTCATGCTTATTTAATCAATTTAAAAAATACTGTATTACAGTAATTTAAAATCTATTCAGTTTAACAACTAAAAATGGGAGCTAAGATCACAAAATTAAAAATTTGTTTATAACTGAAATAGGCTGAAAATACAGACATTTTCCTTATTCAAAAATATGTATGTGTGTGCATATATATACACATTTTAAGGAAAAAATCCATCTAAATGGTCATTGAAATAGGCTATATAAAAATATAATATTAAATTTCAAAGTATAATATGAAATATGAGCTGTAAATGTTTTGTGAGATTAAGTCAAATGAGTTTTTGGCACTGTAAAGCCTTGAGTATCTGTCAGATGTGGATTGGGTGCCTTTTTCCTCTTTTTTAAAATGTTAACAACACATTGTACTGTCATTGTTTTTGTTTTGTTTTGTTTGAAACACTGATGAATATTTGTGGATGGATGCTGCTCTGAATGCATTTCTCCAGTGGCTGTGAGTGGCCTGATCTCAGATCTGCTGTAATCACATTGAACCCGACACGTCACTCAGCTCATGTTTAGGGTTTGCGTGTGCTGCGTATGTGTTTTTATATGTGAAAACAAACAGGTCAGTGCCAGTCGTTCAACTGGATTGAGTGGATGTACAAATAACGCTTTCCTTTAGATCGCTTTAGAGATGTGAAGTGTCAACAGCAAAACAGAACTAACCAAATGTACATTTCCTAAAACATTGGGACTATGTCCTTTAGTAAAACAACAGCAGTGTTATGGTGAAGTTATTCACCACCACCAGGAGTGTACAATCTAATACTTTGGGCTTTTACAATGAATTCTGATACTTTGTAGAGGCATGAACCGTAAACTGCAATAGGCCTGAGGAGTGTTTTGGTGGGTTTGCCAGTCAGACTAACTGTCTCTTACCTGTTCTGAGATGCCAGCAGGTCCCACAGTTTCTGTATGTTTACTGTAATCTGTACAGATGTTCATAATGGATAATTTTATTTGTCAATAAAGATTGTACCACAAGGGAAAAAATGTGAATTGTGACATTTTCCAATGAAACATAAGACAAATAATGTCATCTTAAAACCTTACAGTATAATAATAATAATAATAATAATAATATATATATATATATATATATATATATATATATATATATATATATATATATATATATATATATATATGATAATGTATATATATATGTATGTGTGTGTGTGTGTGTGTATGCATGTGTACATATCCTTAATTCATGCAGTATTTTAAATAATTACTTATTTCACATTATATATAATATATATAATATATAATTGAGTAATTATATTATTTAGAAATGATCAGCTTGAGACACAATACCAGTTGTGAGTCAACTGATTTAACTTTCTTTTTACAGTAATGAATAACAATTGTAGAAGAATGAATGCCTTATTCTCGTTTTTGATCCTATTTGCAACATGCAACAGTAATAAAACAATAAATACATATAAAAATAAATGAGTTTGTCATCATTTCTAGAAAAAAGATAAAACTAATTGCCATATTATTTGCTTTTTACAGTGATTTGCAAAAAAAAAATAATGTATTAATGTATTATAGTTTTACTGTAGTAAAATTAAGTAGTATTTTGGCAGAACTATTATTACCATGGGAAATTGGTGTAAGCTCTGTGTAGCTGGAGACCAAATGTTATCATAGCTGTAGCTCACCGAGTCTGTAGTGTAACACAAGTTCCCAGCAGACAGCTGTGCAGGGCCCATGTGGATCTGGCAGACCGGGCAAACAGCGGCTTAAAATCACCGAGATCAGAGCCGATCTTTCCCACGCTAATGCGAGCTCTTTAGGTCATCCGTGTCTGTGAGACTAAGTGAAGATGCTGAAGGAGGGAGTTAGACGGGCAGCTTACAGTGCTTTATAATGCGGTCGCCGGTAGGAGTGTGACAGTAATGATGAGAGACACAGCAGATCTGCATCATACACTCATCTGGACAATGCACACAATTATGCATGAAAGATCTCTCTTAGTCACATGTTGGGATATGGTTTGTATTGTCATGCTCTACCCGCTGAGCCCAGAAATTATGAAGAGCACGGAACAAATGGCCACTCTTTCTTACACCAAACTTATTTACATTTTGTTTTGGATTGATTTTAATTTATGTTTAGAGACAGTTTTTTTTCTATAACAGGCAAAATAAAGTGAAAACAAAGTGCAAAGTAATCTTCTAATTGAAAAACGGACATATGTCATTTAGAGTAAATGTATTTACTTGAATGGACTGTGTTTATACAATAATGAGTGGTTGTGGAGGAAAAAAAATATTCCTTATTCCTCAAGTTACAAATAGCATGAGAGTGGTTTATCTTCAGCTACAGCTTACTAGCTTACAACTATATATCTAGCTATATATCTATATATATATATATATATATATATATAAGTCAATATGTTTATATGTTGCATATATATAGTATATCCTGTATTAGATTAACATTTGAAGTAGAAGTGGATCAAAACCTTTCAACAGTTATCCTAAAAACAATATGCGTTCTAGTCTTGAGGAAGACTTTGAGTAACTTTTTGAGATATAAAGCAACGTGTGTTTCTGAAATGGATTTCTGCCTTGTGTCTTTGTCTTAGCCTCAGTGCAGGTTCAGGTTGAGCCTGTGGGTCGCTGGTTCGAGCGTTTTGAGCGTAGGGAGTAGAAATGTGTCGGCTTCATTTTCAAGAGCTAGAGGAGAGGAGGAGGAGCTGTCTGAGAGGAGGATGAGGGCTGCAGCTGGAGGTATCCCATGCTAAAGAACACTGGACCCCAAAGACTGGAAGGTATGTGTAGAGACATGTCTCTGTGTGTCAGAGCCCTGTGAAGCAGTCTGTGAGACTGAATGTATTGATATGTGTTTCTCTTGATGTTGCAGAACCAAGATCACTATGCTGTTTAGGTCTACTTACACATCCGACCTACAAGCTACCCCAGAAACAAGATCCAAAGCTGCTACGTAAGTTTGACTTTTAGTGATTTGCATGTTTTAAAATCTTTGTACAATACTAGTTTGAACTTCTTTCACATAAACATTAAATTATATCTCCACAGATAAAAGCCATGGGTCCTCAAACATCCCACCCAGACAAGCGGAAGGCAGCCGGAGAGCAGAATACGGAGGCGTGTGATTATTTCACTTGCATAACAAAAGGTTTGGAATTTATTGCTTTATTATAAAGTAGAAATAAAAGCGTTTGCGTTTGAAGGTCAGGTCTTTACCTGCTCTCGTCTGATGCAGCGATGGAGATCCTGTCAGATCCTGTGAAGCCCGAAAAAGCGTTTGACAAGCGTGGACCCCGCACTTTGCGCGCAACATGGTTCCTTCAAAAGCAGAGGCAAAAGAAAACTTCTTTGCGGTGTTTGCTGCGCCGGTGTTTGAGAGGAACAGCAGGTAAACACCTCTCATGACTGATTCAGATGATTCTGGTTTGGTGCTGGATATCATGCGCTGTACTTCTCTCAATCAGATGGTCTTTAAAAAACACACCACGAGTCTGGGAGCCGGGGCGCGTCTTTTGAAGAGGTGGATAATTTCTATTATTCCTTTTGGTGAGTAAAATAGCTCATTTAATTTACATAACTAATGCTGGAAGAAAACATTTACATCATCTGTTCATGCACATTTACATTCTGGAAGGTACACAACTTACGACTCAAATGGGGGAATTTTCCATATTTAGATGAAGAGGAGAAAGGAAAAAGCTAGATAGTGAAGTAATACTTGGATATATATCAATACTATGAGAGATATAGGAGATATATATACTATGCTATATATATATCATTAGTTTTTGATTAAATTATTTTGTAAAATTATGAGTATTACTTCATGTAGATATTATTTTTAGCAAACTAAACCATACACATGTATGTATGTATCTAATGTGTATATGTATATGTGTGTGTATATACATGTATATGTGTGTGTATATATTTATGTATGTTTTAGTTTATTACTTGGTAATAATTAGGTAAGGCTGTAGATTTATTAGGCTAGATGTCCATGGCATCCTAGCAACTTTATCTAACCTTTTATTTCATTTATATACTCACACACACACACACATTAAAGTGGTTTTACTTTACCAACCCTACACCTAAACCTACACTTACAATTAACTACTGCCATTTAGATATTCAAAAATGTAATGCTGTATATTTATAAACACTTCCTCATGGGGACCTAAAAATATCACATGAGTCAAAATTTACACAGTATTCCTATCCTTGTAAGGACATTTGGTCCCATACTTGTGATAAATCGTTATATATATATATTCATTTTATATAAAATATAAAAAAATGTATTTTGATTTCTGTGTGTTTCTCTCAGTGAGATGAGAGAGTGGATTGAGAGGGCAGGCCTCTAGGGCTCAGAGAAAGAGGAAGAGATGAATAGAGATCACGGGCGCTTGTTAGTAGTTTGAGGTCAGGCACGAGATCAGTGATCTTCCTGCGGCGTCTGTGTGAATGTATGTGGCGTGATGTGATACGAACCGGCCTACAACTGTGGCCCGCGGGTCAAAAATTCAGGGAGGAAAGCCAGGAAAGTCGGAGAGAGGAGGCTAGTGGCGGCAGGCAGGAGGAGAAAAGAGCGGGTCAGTGCCACTGAACACTCACTGGTTATAAAACATAAATATTTTCAGTTTTTAATATATTTAATTAAGCTGTAAATGACCAAATATCAAATTACATCTATGTGTAATATTTTATGTATGTATAAATGCAAAACCTTTAATTAAAGCAGAAAAATACTTATTTATACATTAATAATCATATCACAATTAAAATGTGTTATATAAATAAGTACCTAATACAAATAATTGTATTTTTATTATTGCAAATGTTATATAATTGCTGTGTTCTCCTTAGTTTTATTTTTCTTGTATAACTAATATTTTTAATATATATATATATATAATAAAGCTTAACTAAGAAATAAACAGATATTAAACTTGCCTGATGCCAAAGGCAATGTTATCATTTTTAATTAAGTTTCTTGATGTACAAAAGTAAAAACAAACAACCTCTACAGTCAAAACGTGCCTTGCAGGATATTTAAATAAATTAGTCACTTTAATCTGTGTATTATAATGTCTGTGTAGGCTCTGAGTTCTCTCCACGGTTTTATGTGTGTGCAGGCCGTCAAGCGCGAGAGAGGAGGCTGATGCGGGTTCAGAGGAGGAAGGAGGAGGCGGCCCGACAGGCAACACAGCGGGCCCAAGAAGGAAAGAAGCCAGAAGAGGCCATCAAGAGGCGGCAGAAGCTCAGGACCACTTGCAAGGTGGAAGCCCTCCACGTCTGATATCGCGTTCAGCTCTCTGCTTCGGCGGCTCATCTGTCTCTGCTTCTCTCAGACTCACAGCACCACTTCACAGAGTGACCGACAGCGTCAGGATGATGGAGGTGGAGAGCTCTGTGACAGCTTAGGCTGACCAGGTACAGCTTCAGGCTGATCGCTTCTTGACACTGGAGCCAAAACCAGTCATACGTGAAGCGGTTTTGTAACCAATGCACTCATTTACAGCAGATATTTGAAGTTCTTGCACTTTGTGTCAACATGGCTGGCTTTGTGGTCAGGGTCGCTATGTTGGTGTTTTACTGAGTTGATTTTCTGAAACACTGGCTGCATGAGGAAAAAACATTTTTGAATTTGGTTTGTAGTTTTACCAGGCTGGATAGCTTTTGGCCTCTGGGAATAAAGAGGCAGAGTAAAGCGGCTCTGGAGAAGCGGGTTAGAAGCTGAAACCACTCAAAACCACTGCTATTAAACCCTATTTGCAGTCAAGTTTATTAATCTGTGTATGTACACATACTGTTGTTCTGTATGATTTTAAATGTTTTAACAAGGCTATGTTTATTTGATATATTAATATACAGTAAAAACAATTTAAATATTATTGCAATTTCAAATAACTGTTTTTCTGTGAGTATAAGTAAAATGCCAATTTATTTCTTAAGAGTACAGCTAGTTATCAGCATCATTACTCCAGTCTTCAGTGTCATGAACCTTCAGAAATATACACAGTTCTAATATACTGATTTGCTGTGAGACATTTGTTTATCAATGTTAAGCAGTTTATGCTGCCAATATTATTGTGTATTTTGGATGAATAGAAACTTTCAAATAACAGCATTTTATTAGAAACCCTAAACGTAATTTTAATTCTTATAATTTTTAAATAATAATAATAATACAATAGACAGACCTTAATATTTTAATTAATATTATAATATTTATAAGCCAGATAAAGCTATATTATATTATGTTATGTTATATTTATATTATATGAAACCTTCAAACAAAAAAAGCAATAATAAAAGTAAGTACATTTTTAAAAAAATTAAGTAATAATACTAAAAGTATTTAGATTAATTATATTTTTTTTTTTTTAAATAGAGTATTATGAACAGTTACAAATTCAAATATATTATATCATATATAGAAACATACATCCTAATGTTTTTATGTATTATTTTTTAAATATTAATTATTTAAAATATATTATTAGTAATGTTTTTAGTTTTTTTTTTTAAGCAACATTTATAAATTACTGCTATTTTTGGTAAATGCTAGTTAGTCCTGCAAGGTTGCTCAGGAATTATTTCTGTAGTTGGAAGCCTGCGTCTGTGTGTTTCAGGTGCAGGAGGTGAGCGATCCAGATCTGAAGGAGAGGAGGGGTGGAGATGCAGAGCGCAGCAGAAGGCGGCCCGCGAGAACTAGGCCACACCAGCTCCAGGAGGGAGGAGGGCCCAATAGCAGAAGGCTGGAGCAGGAAGATCTGCAGCTGCTCATCAAAGCAGTCAACCTGTTCCGCGCGGAACCAGCATGAGTGAGTCTTCATATGAAATCACACCCAGATCTCCAGACCGTACAGGTGATCGATGTTTTCTAATGGAGGTGTGCTGTGGTGGACAGGTGGGAGGTGACCGTAACTGCATGAACAGCGCCAGCAAGCGGCCTCAGGAAGAACCGCCAAAGGCGTCATCAATAACGCCGAGAACACTGCAGAAACCCACAGGGGTGATCACGGCGCTCTGGGTTCATGCATGCAGATTGATGTTATGGCTAATTGGCTTGCTTTCTTGGTGGCAGATCTGAAAATGAGAGATTAACGAAGGCCTTTGAGGAAGTTTCAAGAAGGAGCGTTACGGCTGTTCCTCCGACTGTAAAGACAACGCAATGCCATCAGAGAGATTGATGGTAGGTCTGCATGATGATTGCCAGTTAAATTAGTCTTGATAGGGTTAGATTAGAATCGGAGTTGCAAGTAAATAATAAAACTAAAATAATACATGTAAAATAAAAGAAAGATAAAATTTTTTTCTAATAAATTAATAGAAGTAATATTAATATTAATTAATGTTTATATTAGTACAATTCTCATATCTTAATATTACTTAATAGTATTATTATTATTATTATTAGCATATTCTTCTTCTTCTTATTATAACAATATTTTGCACTTTTATTATAGTAGGAGAGATAATTATAATAGCTTTTTATTACTAATAAAATGTAAAATGGTATCATAATATTAATAATAATCATAATATAGATTATTTTTAGAACACACTTTTATAATAAATTAATTTAATAATACAATTTTTGTATTTTATAAATAATACTAAGCAAAAAAATACTTGTAATAATATTTCTCTGACACTTTTATTATAAGTACCGACTAATAAATCATAATTTATGATTTACGCTGAATTATTAAAATTTTACACAAGCTCAAACTAGAGAATATCTAATAGAAGTTAGTATTTCCCATTTTAGAGTGGAGTATCCTCGTAAGTACTTTCATCTAGTAGCTTAAACACCATATAAGATACCATTAAATAAATTAAAATGTTTCAGAATAAACCAATGACCGTCAAATGTTGGAAGGAAAAGCACCTGTTGTGATCATGAGTTAAAAATCGACATGCGTCATCCCCAAACAGCCCCATTATGAACACTCTGTCCAAATGTTTCCTCCAGCTGTTAGTGGAGTCCAACCTCGCCCTGGACTGCAGAGGGCCCAGAGCTGCTGGAGCAAGGCGCTGAGGCAAATACCCAGTGAACTACACGGGCGCTGGGAGGGTCCCTCCGACACCGTGCCTGGGCTCCAAGAAGAACTGCATGAAGAGATACAAGGTTTGATCTACATCGTTAGTCATCACAAACTGACAGACTTGTGTACACCTTCCAAAACTTTTTCTTACCTAATTAAACATGGTATAATTGTTTACATATAGGTGCCCAAAGTGTCTCTGGAAGAAAGACCGAGCAACATGTTGAGAATTACAATTAGAGGTGCTAAATTAATAAAATAAGATCTTTTTCTAAAAATTAAAGTATTAAAATTTCATAATAATAAATAGAAAGCATTAATGAATGAATGACATTTAAGCGTAAAATATAGAAATGTATTAGAAATATATTTAAACAGCAAAATTGAAACTTTATTATATATTATGCAGAACAACAAATGACATTCAGATAAAAATAAAATTCATTAAAGTAGAATTAGAAAATATACTAATTAAAATGTTCTAAATCATAATACAAATAATAGGTATTATAGAAATTATATTATAAAACAAGAGATAGATCCTGTAAATAATTACATCTATATATTTTTCTTTCAACCAAACTAAAAAACTATTTTTTTAAACAAAACTTTTACAACATACTTAAGAACTTATTATAGCAACAAGGAGGAATAATTGACTCTGGGCTATTTGTCCTTCATTAAGAAAAAATATTTGCACCTGAGGTGAGTGGGTTTGCATTATTTTCCTAATTTGCCCAGCCCCAAGTCGAATATTCGCCACCTATATTATAATGTCTGTAATTCTTAAATCTTGTTAATCTTAGAATGATGATTACATTTTCTTAATATTTGAAATACACAGATCATACTAATAAAACCTTGTGCCAACATACTTTTAATGCAAGCTGATTAATAAGCTAGAAATTAGAACAGGGTCATTAAAAAATATATTTTTGTACAAATTATTTAAAATCATAATTATAATAAATGTAATATTATTCATATAACTACAACACATTTCTTATTTATAATGCTCACTGATTAATAATATAGATTTAGAGGTGCTATACAATTAGATGTAAATGTTTTACTCTTTGTGTAATATTTTAATATTTATCCCAGTATTAATATGGCATTATTAATATACATAAATTGGTGTCATCTTTGTCAATAAAATAATAAATCTAACACCTTTAATAATAATGCCAAACCCATGATCTCTCTCGTGGGTGTTGTGTGTTTCTGCAGGAGCTGGGTGGAGATGATAAAATGAAAGCCACTTGAGGCAAGTTGGCGCTAAAAACAAGAGCCAGCAAACATACCACGCAGGAAACACACAAACACACACAGCATAGATGCTTTTGCTTTATTGTATTTGTTCCTTGTTTTATAATAAAACATGAGCGTGAAAAAAGCCTGATAAATTATCTTGTTTTTGTCTTGTGACCTCAATGCGCAGGCGCTGTACTACTTCTCTTCCTCCAGCGTAGCAATGCATGCCGCTGCAGATGCATTATAGTCAGGCTGCTGCGATTGGACCACCACCAAACCATAGAGTATTTTTATTGTGAGCTCGCCAGAAAGCAAGCGTTTCCGTCCTCTCTGCTCTTTCTGGTCCTGGAGTGACTAGTTATGAGGCCTCCAGGACCAGAGCTGAGCACCAGCAGATATTACAGACAACATATGAATATACATGGCTGCTATAGCGAGCTTTATTATAGGTGTATTTCATACGTCTTTGATGGTTGTGGCGTCTATGCTTCTGAGAAAGACAAGCATGGCATTGAAACACACAAGTAAGTTTGTCTTATAATGGACGAAGGCGTTTCGGCGTTCTGGGGTGAGTGTGAATAATGCTGTCCAAATCATAAATGTCAGTGTTTTCCTCCCAATAATAATGTTAATTTTTAAATATTATAGCATACATTAATGTTGGGGGCTTAAACAATTAACTTTACCAGGCAGAAAGGGTGTTGTACCAAATATCAAACATATGATATGAGAAAAAACTAAACATCAATAGCAGAATTTTTTCCCTTAATTTAACTTTAAAAGTTTTGTTGCATTTACAAATATAAACCATAGCAGAGTGATTACCAGTTTTAAATATAAATAGGATAAAGCATCCATCATTAAAAACCCTACCATTAAGAATCAAATAATCAGTATTTCTCTATTGTTAAAGCGAAATATTAATAAACTATAAATAAACACTTCTTTTGGATCTTAAAGTCTTTAAACAATGCAAAAGTATTTTACAAATATAGTCCCATGAGAAACAGTTGCTGTCTAAAAGCGTAGATGCTTTTGAATGGGTGGGGAATGGCAGATCAAAGGTCAGCTTATTTCCTCACATCTATTCTGGCCTCCAGCTCGTACAGAGAGATCCTGCGGCTGCTCAGCACAACATCTACTGGCCGGTATCCTCACAGATGGGAGTGGATCCTACATAAGACAAAACAACAACTTTCATTTGGATACTTTAAATTTCTGCCAATATCTAGCCCTCCAAAAAAAACCTTAATTGCTTCCTTCCATAAAATTAAGTTTCCTGCATTTCAGTTCAAAAGAAGTTGTTATCATTTTTTGAAAGCACAGTGGATGCCAAAACCAGTCTTACATTTTGTATGAAAGCTTTTGGTCATTTTCCATAAAACTAAACTGACATATTTTCACCACTAACATTTTTCATTAGAAACCAATACCATACGTTTCACCGTATGATCAAGAAGATATAAATAAAATGATTTCCATATTCCCCCAATTTCTGTTTGCTGTCTGTAAAAATAAAATTAATAAATTTCTTAGAATTAATATTTTCCCTTTTAATGCTCATTTTGTTCTCCTTAAACCTTTTCCATTCATCAGTTGGTGCAAAAAGGTCCTCTGTCATAATACCGCTGTTTCTTTTATCAGTGAAGCAGCATATTTGTCTTCAGCAGGTTTTGCTTTCAGTTCCACCTCGCTCTAGAAGTGCGCTCATTTTTAGAGACATCCTAAAGGAAACCAGAGTTAGCGGCTCAGCACCTCAGCCTCGGCAGAAGCCAGGTGGGCGTGGTGCTCTCACCATTTCCAGTTGCGTGACGTATCATGTCAGCTGGCGGTTCCCCGTTCCACACCTGTGCCAAAGCCCCGGGCCTGTTGTCCTGTGTATACGTGTTGAAAGACTGGAAGCTGGCACTGGGTTGCTGACCATCATCTGGCGCCCCAGCTTGCTGGACAGATTCTGATGGAAAACAGCTGTGGTTAGATGAGTTTCGCGTGTTTTTCCAGTGTAGCAGTTTTAACAAGAAAGCGTCTCTACCATGCACGCCCTTGCAAGCCAGCCCGTCCCAGTTCCGATGAGTGCAATGCATGCCTGCGCGGGATGGTGTCTGGATGAGACCAGCCCACGGCTACTCCACAGCATTAGCTATGGACCAGAGGCATCTGTCATCTACTTTGCGGATCTTTGAAATAGATTGAGACAGGGCTGGGAGTAAAGTCTGTATTATGCTAGTTCATTTAGTATTGCCTGTAAATGTGATCTAAAATTAATATTTTCACCAATGAAAACCACTGACTTTATAGATCACCACTATTAGTGAAAGCAAATGTAAATAGAGACATTTATTAAAATGCATAAAAACTAGTTAAATTAACAAAAAACATAATTCACTCTTCAGCTGCAGCAAAAGAATTTCAGCCTAGTTGTATAGATGTAATTTCAGAATGCATTCTCAACAAACATATGCAAATGATTGCATAATGTTTTTATGATAAACTAATAAATCATATTTTTAATTACATAATTCCCTCCTATTAAAAAACTATTTTAATCCAATGTTTGGAAATGTATGCAGTAGTGCATATCATTATATAACTGTACCATTATTTATATTTAAACACTAACATTGTTTAAAAGCCAATTTGCTCCTAATGACCATGCATTTTCCCAAAAAAGCAGGATAGTCATCATCTTTGTTTGAATTTAAAAAATATATTTAAGTTAAAATTACTAAATCAAATAAGCTGATAAAAATAGACACAACAATGTTCTTTCAAAGCCCCTCTGCAAATCCTTTGCTGTAATATGACAAAATGCATTTAAACTGGCTTTACCAGTTTGTGGCTGTGCAGCCCAGCCAATCAAACAGACTTGGCCTTTCAGAAAGGTACAAGGTTTAATAAAACAAGCTACGACTACTTTAAATGAGATTGTGCAGTAATACTGTATTAGAAAAATAATTTTGAACTTTAAATTGTATTCTAGTAGTTGCTGAAAAAATGAAATTCAGATCTTGTAAATGAGCAGAATGTGCACTTTACTAATCCGCCTCAATTTGCAAAGTCTTTTCAATAATACACTTATAATAAAGTAAATCTGATTACTGTCATACGATTTTAACACAAAAGAATGAATCAAAGTACTTTCTATCATAACTGATTGGTTGTCACAGAGCTTGATTAAAGCGTGCCTATAATATGATGAATTCTGACTGTGTTGTGTAGTATAATGATGTAATAGTCCGTTCACCTCTGAAATTGAAATGTACGGCAGTAAAGCCTCTCTGCTATCTGGCTGAGCAGCTTTCCAGAGTAATTTTGAAATCAATAAACTCATTATGACACTCTGAAAGACAGAGAAGCAGCGCCAGAGAGTATTAATGGTCAAACTCTGAGCCAATGTTCAGATATAAACAAACAGATTAAACCAAAGGAAATTGTGAACACATTCGTGAATCAGTTCACAGTGTTTCTGCTGCTTTACCTCCGGCTGCAGCTAATACAATCAAAGGCATGCTGTACGAGTAATGTTGTGATGTATTCACAGATCCTCGATTTATAGTTCTGCAGAACATCCAAACGTGAGAACAGCAAAGCAAGACACTACATTAGAATAAAAATTTTTAAAAACACTTCTCAATTCACAATTTTGCAAATTCTGCTTCTATAACACTTTATTCTTAAAATAAAGTTGGGTACAATCTACTTCATAGGTCTATAGATTTTAGGGGGTGTGTGAGAAGAGAGATTTTGGGCTTTCAAAATAAATCTTAAATGATAAAATATATATTTTTAGAAAATACTAACATTTACTAAAACTAAAGCTATTTTAAAAAGTATATTACTATTTTTTTATATTAATTATTACTAATTTGAAAAAAAACAAAAAAAACTAATACTAATATTAAAGTAAAAAAAAAGCATGACTTACTTTTTCCTGTGTGGCCTTAGATTAGTGACCAGTTTAGCATCTACTGCAAGTTCTGTTATTACATTATTATTTTATTTCTTTTAGAATTAAAATACTAATATGTAATAATAATAATAATATATATAACAACAACAAAATTAAAACTTCTTTAGCCTGCCTTAATGTTCTGAAAATGCTTGTACGATAAGGCACATTTAGATGGAATGATCAAATCATTTGAATATTAAAACATAACATTTCGGCTTACGCACAAAGCAGCTTTGTCATATGATTGTATTTATCTTTTTTATATCCTATTTCATCTTTGTTGTCTTAGCTTGGTGGCCTGCCGATCGTTCTCTGTGAGCCCCAGGATAGTTCTCCGAGGTATTTGCAGTGGCCCATATCGCGTTTTAGGTAATCAAAGACCACTTCCTGCAGGTTGGTCTCACTTCCTGCGTCTCTGAGAATGACGCCCGCTCGCTCGATCCTCAGCCTCTCCAGCATGCTGTTCTGAATAATGTCGCCAGGATTTCCGCTGCCAGCAGAGACAGTTACAGCACAGCCATAATCTTCTGTCCATGTCGTGACAAGTTTGTATCCTATTAGTTTACCTCTGGGCAGATCTTTGGAGAAGCTTTAGCGTGAGTACCATCTGCTCTCTGGAGAATTGCCTCTGCGTTCAGAGTGAGCTCCCGTATTTCTCGATCTCGGCTCCAGGTCAGCTCACGATCTCTTCACCGTTGCCTGAAACACAACTCAGTTTGGGTACTTGCTTTTCTAATTACAAACTATTTTGGTATTCAGATATATATTTAAAGCTTCTCATACCTTAAACCATGCTCCAGGAAGTGGG